>NW_017673465.1:16490-87974 GCF_001879085.1 Nicotiana attenuata
ATAAGAGTTATTGACGCTTGAATGGTAACATGTGTACCGTCTCTTATTGTATAGACTAAGGAGTCGATGAAAATTGCATAGCTTGAAATTGGGGCAGTACAATACAAGGGTATGTTAAGGCTCTCCTTCATTCTTTTGGCATGATCTAAAGTGAAAACGGAACATAAACGATACGCTATTTCATAATGAATCTACTCCTAGCAACTAGGTTGTCCATGTTATTCTTCCTTACAAAGTTATTCCAAGAAAGCCTATATGATCCTTTGAGTCCTAGTGAAGTTCATATTGATGGCATTGATGTCCATAATGTTAAATCGATGGTGCAATGACTTTATGTCACTCCAAAGGTTTAGAACGTACTCCATGAGTCCAGCATGCATTATATACGTATCTACTTACTCTACGAGCCCGCTATAGTCGGCGGTATGGCACCTATTGGCAACCACTGATCAGTTAGAGTTTTACCGAGCCCACGTGGCCGAGTATGTTTTTTACCAGTCCTCTTTGAGGCCGGGTTGATATGATGATGATGATATGCCACAAGGCGTATGTTTTTAAAAGTTTATGTATTATATGTATTATGCATTTCATGTCAGTAAGCCCCAGAGGCACTCAGATGTTACAGGTTGTATCTCCTCTATCTCTCTTTACATTACTGTTCTTATTTATGCTTTCCTGCCTTACATACTCGTACTTTATTCGACTGACGTCCCTTTTGCCTGGGGACGCTGCGTTTCATGCCCGCAAGTCCCGATAGACAGGTTGACATTTCCTCCTAGTAGGCTATCAAGCTCACGAAGGGTTGGTGTACTCCACTATTGCTCCGGAGTTGCCTATTTTGTCAGTATGCCTTGGATATGTATTGATTGGTATGGCGGGGGCCCTGTCCCGACCTTTTATGATTTTATGTACTCTTAGAGGCTGTTAGACAGATGTCAGGTGTATGGATACTGTATGGCCCTGTCGGCCTATGTTTTGAGGTTTACAAATGGTCATGTCGGCCTTATAACCCGTATGTCACATGTTATAAGTTTGTATATCATGTTCGGTCATCATATGTTGAGTATTCCATTATGTTTTATTCTTGTTATCCATGACATGTTTTCTATCTCATTTACCCTTGATAGTATGATAAGAAAGATATGTTACGTTGGTACTCGGTTGAGTAAGGCACCGGGTGCCCGTCGCGGCCCCTTCGGTTTGGGTCGTTGAAAAAGTGCGTACAGAGCAGTTCATGTCCGTAGGGAGTCTACAAAAAGCCGTGTCTAGTAGAGTTCTTGTTTATGGGTGTGTCGTGCAACCACACTTATAAGCAGGAGGCTAACAGGGCATTTTAGGACTGTCACGCTTTCTTCTTATTCTAGATCGTTTGTGGTAGAGCTAGTTGAGAATTCAAAACTCTAATTCGACTTTAGTCGTAATACAACAACCTACATCCAACAAAGACAGTTTGGTAAGAAACTGAATGTGGCTCTGGAAGAGTTGAGTTAGAGGAACTCGATTTATGATTGCATGTATGATGAGTAAAATGTAAGTTCTTCAGCCAGATTATGTGTTGTACTAAGTTTGTTGACTTCTTGTAAGGAGCCCAAGGCATGAACATCTATCCACCCATATAGCGTTAAAAAAGTAATAAGAGAATCAGGGAAGGTTACGATACAATTTTCAACAAGCAAGAAAGGCAAGGTGAAGAAGGGTACGAGGTTTATCCAAGTTAGGGGAGGCATATAACCAGTTTTACAATTCAAGACAAAGGAAAACATAAGTATTATAGTTACTTTTCAACGAATTACAGAGATATGATTACAATTGCCCACCCCATCTCAGTTATGCCCTATGGGGGATTTGGCCAAATATAGTTTTAAGAGAAGAAGGGATAGTAAGAATCCAATGGGTTAGAGTAACCCAAGATGGTTAGATGGATTATTATTCATTAGCTAACATTTCGAGGGTTATTGCAAAAGTTTGTAATAGTTCTTCTTGTGAGACACCCGATGGTGCAATCTGAATAGTACACTTAGATCATGAATACTAGGATGCTGTAAAAAAAAAAAATTTAGAAGGTTGGCCATTGGAAATCCTAGAAGGATAAATATTTACCTTTGTTATGGCTCCGTTCCTAGTAAAGAGAGAATGCTAGGTGACCTGAAGAGCCAGTTGAGATACAGGCAAGGGGAGCTAAAAGCGAAAGAATGTTTTGACTTGAAAGCTTTCATAATAAGGTTGGATAAACAGGAATATTCGCCAGAGAATAAAGAAGAGAGTAATGAAGTATTATGAGTAAGATGTGATTAAAATGATGGAAACGGTAAATCAAAAATATGACACCGTATGGTTAGAGTCACAGTCAGTAGAGGAATAGACAAGAGGTGACAGCCTTTGAGGACAAATTAAAAGGAGTGATAGGCAAAAGGGCTATATCCTCATACGAAAATTGAGTTGGTGACTCGAACATGATTACCAGAAGAAAAAAAAATTAGACCCCCGTAGTAATAGAAATAGTATGGAGTCTAGTAAACAAGGATAGAACCGAACATGAGATTAGGACCGGAGGAATTGAATAATAGTCGACATGTGAGCATTTCAGAGATCATGTTTCCAACAGTAATAGAATAACAACATACGTAATAACCTTTTGAAGGTCATTTTAGGAAGACGCTTTCAAAACAAGCACTCTGAACAGAGTTAAATATTAAGGGACTAACTGTGCCAGTACACTAGGTGTCACCTTAGTGCGATTAAGAAATTAAGTGTATCCCTTGTACAGAAGGTTTACCATAAGACTATTAGGTTCATTTGATGATGTGAAAAGATGCCAACGTGAAGAGTTGAAACATCTATAGGTTAGATCGTCGTAAGTACTAAAATTTAGTACTCCCCTAAAGGGGGAAGTATAGTGTGATTATGGTATTAAGTCGGAATTAAGCGGTTTCAGGTTAACTATGGAATGGTAAAGGAAAAATGTGGTAAAAAGGGAGGAAAAGGGATGATGTTGCATTTGTTCAGTTCCTTACGGATATGTGCGACTCCAGAACATTACACAAGCACGCCGTTCGGAGAGATGGCGAGTAGGTTTCCCACACAGACGTTATTGATAAATAAGTGTGAATGAACACTTGATTTACAGTGTAGAGATGCCAGTACGAAGTGGAAGTTAAGATAAAAGAAAAACCCAAGAGAGATTATGCAGAATATATGTATATATGAGAATGGACCAACGAGTAATTAAAGTGTTGATTCAGGAAGAACCCGGTTATGGCTAGACATGAAGGCACAATAAATGAATGGATCATGCGAAGATAAATTGTAGTGAACCGCAAAACATAGGGGAATTCAGTCGTCGTTAGATAGAGATTACAATCATCTGCAAAATTTCAAATAGGAGTTGAGACCATAAGGTACTATTTTAAGGTTTTATGAAAATAAGAGAGAAGTGCCAATAAGGAGACAAGTAAAAATTTGACGATTAAAAGTAACCCTACGAGCACAGGGCATGGAAGTTATGTAACTAAGGAGTTATTATAGCAAGGAAGAACAACGAAAATTCCTTCAGGTGTAACGATATATAAACAAGCTTCGCAACTTTACAAGAGCCAGAAGGTCTCTCTAAGTACTACAACGAAAGATTTAGTTGAAGGAAATAAGGTGAAGAAGGTTTCCACCTAAGCATAGTGAGCTAAAGAGTAAATGATCTTATAAACAACAACCTTGCTTACATATGTATACCACTCCTAAGAAAGTGGCCACCTGATCGTGGCTAATGAAATGAAAAAAAAAAAAAAATCAAAGGAGATGTTTGAGATCATATGAGGTACAGGAAATTATAGTATTCGGTGGGCAATAAGCCAAGTATTCATTGCAACAAGGGGATAAGAACGACAGGAAAAAGTTAATGCTTACATTAAGGACAACTGAGAAGGCACCAAAGGAAATTTATGGTGCTAGCAAGTTAAAGGAAGGTTGCGAGGTAGTATAAATAGATAAAGTGTAAGGTCGTTATAAGGTAAAGTATCGCAGACCAACGAAGGTTTTAGTTAGATAGGAGTAAGGGATGTGAAAAGGTGAGGGAAAGTGGACGAGAATATATATGTCCTTGGGAATTAAACCCATCAAAACCAAGGGAATGATGATTCATAGATAATAAAAAAGCTCGGTACAGCGCTGAATGAACACAGAGTAGGTCTAAGACTAGGAGCAATTAGAAGAGGAACGAAATGCTGGCCCCGTTAGTTAGAATAAGGGGTGTAATTGTAGATAAAAGGATGACATTTAGGCCTTTGATTGAGAATAATTTAAAGAAAAGGGATTTTATGGAATTGCACGGGGAGTGGAATACCCCATAAGATGAATCATGTTAGGATGCTATGAAATACGGATATTTGAGCTTATAGTATCGTCCCAATAGGTGTATCGGGCAAATCACGTCAGATGTTTTCCCCGATAAGATGTGAGGCCCTAGTGACAGTGTATTTACGTAAGAGGGTTGCAATTACACGGTGAAAATTATAGATTCACATTAAGGGTGAATAAACAATAGATGGGTACAAGTTCCAAAGTACGAGGTGAGATTTATTGTTATTCTTAAGATGATAATAATGGAGGAAGCATTAAAGACTTAGATCTATACACATAGGATTAAGGCAGCGAAGAGAGTAACCTGGTAGTTGGGTAGCAAAACCTCGGTTAATAATAAACCAAAGTTAGTTTATGTGATAGTATACCTACCTAGAGTGTAGTAATCCTTATAAGGATGAGATATACAAGGTTATGAAAACAAAGAGATAACAATAGTCTTGAAGTTCGATTAAAGTACCAGCGAAAGATTATCAGTAACTATAGAAGCCTAGAGGGGACAGCTTGTCATAATTCTGTATAGTTCATAAAGTGAGCTTAGAGATTGGCTAAAAGATTGGAGAAAAAAGGCAAGAAGAGTCGCTGAGGTGCTACATTACAAGAACACAGTCGTACATACTGCATGGACATAAGGTAGCAAATGTTACGATGTTGAAAGAATTCCGACCACATGTCATGGCGTGTGACAAAGAGGCGCTTAAAAGGGGGGAATGCCAAGCGTTTAGATTATTCACAAAACAGGTGCTTAGATGGCCAAGAATGAGCATTAAAGTATTCGGTAAGAGCCATAGTTTATGAAACTATAAGCGTAGGCAGTTCAACATTTCGAGAACCGAATTGTTCCAAAAGGGGGGGAATGATGTTACACCCCAAGTTTTCAATACGGAGGTACGTCGTAAAGTCATTGAATGGAAAGCTCGAAAATGAGATTATATTTGGAAGCAAATTAAATAAGTTAATTCATGTTACCTTGGAGGTTACAAATATTTAAGATCATGAATAAACAAGTAACCAAAAGGGTTGGAAAGCTTAGTCGCTAAAACGGAATTGAAGGGAAAATTAAGTTTCTTCAAAATATCGACAAGTTGGAGATGTTATAACATATTTCTTCTTGGCGGAGACTAGGGTGATTAACATGATGAGAGGTTTAATTTATGAGTTATTGTAGTCGTTATGATAGTCCGTTGTTATGTTTTTAAGTCCAAACGAGTTATGGAACAAAAAGTTAGCAAAGATCGTCACAAGTGGGTTGCATTTATAATGTTGCTGAAATTTTAGGTCAAATGTCAGATGCACTTCTCCCAAGATACTTTGGCATAACATGGATGATCTACATATCAAATGAGATCTACGAGTTCTAGTTTCCAACGCATAACCATTGTCCAATACGACATCGGATAGAGAAGATATTCGCTTTTCGCGAGACCGCGGCAAGCAGCTCCCAATTGGGAACCACTTAGGCGGTTTTAAATATTTGGATCTATATAGGACGGACTCCAACCCGTTTTTAAGTCATTTAATTTTCACTATTTCAGACCTTAGAACGCCTAGGAACACCTCTCAAGTTTCTCTCAAGATTTTCAAGACGCCAAACAAAAGGGCAAAACAACAAAAATCAAGTGTCGGGAATCCGTGCGCTAGTAAGTCTCTTGTTCTTCTCTGTTGAATTGCTCATTTTTGTGGTTGGTCCAGCTCGTGTGGGAGGTTGTTTTAAAGGGTTTAATGTTTCTGTAAATACTTCCCTCAAGTCTTAATATCAACCTAGTGATTTCAGCCTTCTAAAGTGATTCTAGTGCCAAAACCAAAAACACTTAATTGATTGCTAGTTTCGCTTCCTTGTTGTTGTTGGCAGAATTGGAGGATATTTCGTGGATGAATTAAGTCAAATTGGAGTTGTTCTTTCTGTATAAAGGTAAGGAACCTCTAATCTAATGTATTTGAGAGTTATCCAAGTTACGGCTAAGTCATTGAAGCTAGAACTTGTGAAATATATATCGAAAGGCTTGGGTTAGTAATGTTATCGGTTGGTGGACTGTTTTGGGATGCTCAATATGATTATTATTGATGTTGTTTGGGCGTTTGGTGATTGTTTGAATTGTGTGAAGTCTTATATATAGGGGAGGTGTGTCCGTTTTCATCGTAAAATAGGTGATTGTGGTCGATACATAATAGTTACGACGCTTAAACGATAACGAGAGTGTCATTTCTCTTATTGTAGACTAAGGAGTCGTGAAATTGCGTAGCTTGAGGTTGGGAAGAATATACAAGGTATGTTAAGGCTCTTCCTTCATTCTTTTGGCATGATCTATAGTGAAACGAACGTAAACGATACGCTATTTCATAATGAATCTACTCCTAGCAACTAAGGTTGTCCATGTTGTTCTTTCCTTACAAAGTTATTCCAAGAAAGCATATATGATCCTTGAGTCCTAGTGAAGTTCATATTGATGGCATGATGTCCATAATGTTAATCGATGGTGCAATGACTTTATGTCACTCCAAAAGGTTTAGAACGTGACTCCATGAGTCCAGCATGCATTATATACGTATCTACTTTACTCTACCGAGCCGCGCTATAGTCGGCCGGGTATGGCACCTATTGTGCAACCAGTGGCCGGGTACGATTCTACCGAGCCTTATGATGGCCGGGTACGTTTTTACCGAGTCCTCTTTGAGGCCGGGTATGATATGATGATGATGATGCCCACAGAGGCGTATGTTTTTAAAAGTTTATGTATATATATGTATTATGCATTTCATGTCAGTAGCCCCCAGAGGCACTCAGATGTTACAGGTTGTATCTCCTCTATCTCTCTTTACATTACTGTTCTTATTTATGCTTTCCTGCCTTACATACTCGGTACTTTATTCGTACTGACGTCCCTTTTGCCTGGGGACGCTGCGTTTCATGCCCGCAAGTCCCGATAGACAGGTTGACATTCCTCCTAGTAGGCTATCAGCTCAGCGAAGGTGTTGGTGTACTCCACTTGCTCCGGAGTTGCCTATTTTGTCAGTATGCTTTGGATATGTATTGATTGGTATGGCGGGGCCCTGTCCCGACCTTTATGATTTTATGTACTCTTAGAGGCTTGTAGACAGATGTCAGGTGTATGGATACTTGTATGGCCTTGTCGGCCTATGTTTTGAGTTTACAAATGGTCATGTCGGCCTTATAAGCCCGTATGTCACATGTATAAGTTTGTATATCATGTTCGGTCATCATATGTTGAGTATTCCATTATGTTTTATTCTTGTTATCCATGACATGTTTTCTATCTCATTTACCCTTGATAGTATGATAAGAAAGATATGTTACGTTGGTACTCGGTTGAGTAAGGCACCGGGTGCCCGTCGCGGCCCTTCGGTTTGGGTCGTGACAATATATTTGGAGGAGTAGAAAATATGTTTCTAGAAAACGTGTAGAGTAACGGTGACAAAATGAATAAAAAATAATTATTCATCCTATTATGTATTAAAATGGCTTATATAATGAACTTTTTAAAAATAAATCAAATATAGATAAAATTTATAATATCCACTAAAAAAATAGATACTTAATGGATAACCAGTCGGTTTAGTGTTGATATTTGCAAAGACTCAAATTAGGGATTCCTCAAATTTGGGAGAGTAGAAATTCTCCCAAAAGTGATTACATTTAAGAAGTCATGGATGATATGAGTATTCATATTATCCGATTGATTAACCTATTTTTTATCTGTATTAAATACGGACGAATCAAATATTTTATTTATTTTTGACCTGCTCGTTTGCTGTCCCTAGTATAGAGCGATGGGAAGAACAATACTTATTAACAATTTTAATATTAATTTTAATTGGAAAAGAAATTTTGACTACAAAAATATAAATTGAACTTTAAAAACTTTTTAGATTGTAATTTGATAAACTGTTTTTATTATTTTATCTAAAAATATGAATTTGCTTTTCAACTATAGGGTTTTGAAGATCGAAAGGGTATAGAGAAGAGTGGTGAACCTGGAGTTTTTATTTATAAAAATAATTTATATTTTTATGGTCGGATAAAATGAATAAATTAGTCATTTTACATTAAAAAGAGGCTTTTTCAATGGTTCATATATTTTTTTGTTGGTGTTTATGATTTTTTTAGAAATAAATGAATAGTTTAGTAACTTTTTTATTTTAAAACAAAAGAGAAGTGACTTTGGTAGGTAAATCCATCAAGTGTAATACTCTATATTTAAATAAGGTCATATAAATCTTTAGTCAAAAAAAAAAAAGAGCAAAAAAAAAAGAAGAAAAGAAAAGTCAAACAAAACAAAAGATAAAAAAAAATTACCTAGAGAGATAATGGGCCAAAACCCACGAGAAAGCCCTGGCAAAGTAAAAAAAAAAGAAAAAATATAAGAAAAGGGATTCAAGGGAAGGGTTTCGAAACACTAGAGTTTCTGCCGCAATCAAGGTTGTAGTGAAATTATAATAGGGATTAAGGGAGTAACTTATGGTTCTGCAAATTTTAGGGTAAAACAGGGAAGCCTACACAGTGCTTTAGAGCCATACCAATTGCACGAAGAAAAAAAAAAGAAGAACTTAAGCACTTTGGTTCTTACGGGTATGACTTGAACTTCTCTTCTGTGTTCTTTTATATTATAATTTCATTGCACATTGTTCATAAGTTTCATCTTATTCATATGGTTGAGGAGATTTAATAGTACTGTATGGGTCAGAATCCGACCCCACAATAATTAACGAAGCTAATCCCGTCTTAAGCTAATTCATGATTAATTAGTGGCACGACCACTCAGAATTAACGATATTCAACCCGCATCTGATTCGATCAGCAAGGCCATGGCCCATCCACCACCATGAAGGCGAAATCCCAACGTGGTCACGGCCACTTATTGCCAGCTCACGAGGCTCACAGCTATAAATACCAAAAGAGGAAACCCTAGAAAGGGGGGCTTCTTCTTCACCACTATTGAGAGAGAAAAAAGAGACAACGATACCCAAATTATGGGCAAGAGGAACACCATTGTAAGGCTCTGAACCTCTTCATGGAGAGGCAGACCAAACCAATATTATCAATAAATGCTTCTAATGTTTCTCCCCCTAATCCTGAGTACTTATTTTCGTTTCCTTCATTTGGTCCAACGGATTATTACGGTTTGCTATGATTTTTCCGTGATTTATTTATATTATTTTGTACTCATAAGATATGTAATAACTTTTGAGCCAAACAATTTGGCGCCGTCTGTGGGGATTTCCTAGCAAAATCGCGTAGTTCTTCCCTGGACCAAAAGAAAAGAAACGCCAAACTCGAAGGGGAACTCGAAGATCTCAAATCAAGATCTGAGTCCTCTCTCTCTCTCTCTCTCTCTCTCTCTCTCTCTCTCTCTCTCTCTCTCTCTCTCTCTTCTCTGATAGTGCAAACAAGAAGAAGAAGTCCCCCCTCCTAAGGGAAGGTCTCTGTAAGGCATCTCCCACATCCCTGATACGAGCTCCGGCCAGAAACCGGCACGGAGATATCTCGAGCCGAGAGTCGCCTCAAGACAGCCTATATACCCTGGTTGGGAAGACAACGGATGAGCCGCTCAAGGTCTCGAATCCAAACCGAGCTTCAGCACTCAATACCCACAATATGGAACTCAGGCCATGGGCCTTCGTCATCAAGATCGATAAAGTTTAACAACAGTTGAACAGGGACTCAGGCCACGAGCCTTCGTCATCAAGATCGACGAAGTTTAACAACAGTTGAACCGGGGCTCAAGCTATGAGCCTTCGCCATTAAATCAAGGCTATGCGCCTTCGCCAGCAAGTTCAACTACGGTCGAACCAAGATTCAGGCTATGCGCCTTCGCCGGTAAGTTCAACTACGGTTGAACCAAGACTCAGGCTATGCGCCTTCGTCATTAAATCAAGGTTATGCGCCTTCGCCATTAAATAAAGGCTATGCGCCTTCGCTAGCAAGTTCAACTACGGTTGAACCAAGATTCAGGCTATGCGCCTTCGCTAGTAAGTTCAACTACGGTTGAACCAAGATTCAGGCTATGCGCCTTCGCCAGTAAGTTCAACTATGGTTGGACCAAGATTCAGGCTATGCGCCTTCGCCCGTAAGTTCAACTACGGTTAAACCAAGACTCAGGCTAAGCGCCTTCGTCACTAAATCAAGGCTATGCGCCTTCGCCAGTAAGTTCAACTACGGTTGAACCAAGACTCAGGCTATGCGCCTTCGTCATTAAATCAAGGCTATGCGCCTTCGCCAGTAAGTTCAACTACGGTTGAACCAAGATTCAGGCTATGCGCCTTCGCCCATAAGTTCAACTACGGTTAAACCAAGACTCAGGCTAAGCGCCTTCGTCATTTAATCAAGGCTATGCGTCTTCGCCAGTAAGTTCAACTACGATTGAACCAAGACTCAGGCTATGCGCCTTCGCCAGTAAGTTCAACTACGGTTGAACCAAGACTCAGGCTAAGCGCCTTCGTCATTAAATCAAGGCTATGCGCCCTCGCCAAGAAGTTCAACTACGGTTAAACCAAGATTCAGGCCATGAGCCTTCGCCATCAAAATCGACTAAGTTCAACAACAGTTGAACTGCGACTCAGGCTATACGCCTTCGCCATTAAATCAAGGCTATGCGCCTTCACCAAGAAGTTCAAATACAGTTGAACCATGACTCAGGCTACGCGCCTCCAAATTGTATCAAGCCCATCGCCTTCGCCAGTAAGTTTAGCTACGGTCGAACCAAGACTCAGGCTACGCGCCTTCGCCATCAAACCCAACGAGTTCGACCTCGCTTGAACCATAAGGCTAGACGCCTTCGTCCTCAAATCTAACAAGTTCAACCATAGTTGAACCAGGACTCGGACCAAGCGCTTTCATCATTGAACTCAGTGAAACCCAACCTCCAACGAATCGAGGTGCAGGTTAGGCGCCCACGCCCTTCAAGTAAGTACTCCCAACTCAAACTAAGATTGGGGACACGTAAAGTCCGGCCCCGGTCAAACTACAAGGCCGCGTTTCTGTCATCACGGCCGACAGTTCGACCGCGCCCGAACTGGGACTAAGGCTAAGTGCTGCTATCGCCAAGCAACAGCTCCGACTCGCTCACCCCGAGTCGAAGAAGAAGAGTCGTCAGCAATTAAAAACTAACATGCCTACCAGAGTCGAACTCGAAGGCAAATCGCCCCTTCGAGCGCATGCAAAGAAAAATCTAAAGGGGAAAAAGAGGAGGTACAAATCAGATACAAAGCAAATAACGGAATAGAGATCTCATTTATCCACGAAATTAATTGCGGGTCATCCCCGCTTACACCCGGCTAAGGCCGATCAATACAAGGAAAGAGAAAAAGAGAAAAAAAAATGCATAACATCTTTTTACTCGGCGCCATCTGCGCCAGCATCAGCCTCTGGCGTCGCCACTTCAAAACCACAGTCGGCACGGGCCTCACGAGCCTTTTGACGCGCCCCTTCGAAAGCAGCTTCGGTCACGATGCCGGCCTCCCACAAATTCTTATATACATCACGTTGGGCCTCGGCAAAGACCCAGAGTTCTCGAGCCTGGCTGGAAGAAGCGGCTTGATCCCGTAGGCGCTGATTCTCTTCTTCTAAGGCTGTGATCCGGTCCGCCATGACTTGGGCGTCCTGCTCAAAGACACCGATCCGCTCCTCGAGACTCGCTTCTCTAAAGGCCGCATCATCCGTCTCCAATGCCCGTTGGGATTCGTGCACGCGGATAGCTTCCTTCAACGCCCCAGCCCTCGACGAGGCATCCCTCACTTGAGCTTCAATACCGCGACTTCACCCTCCAACGCAGTCACTTTCCCGCTCCATGCCGCAGCGGCCTCCGCCGCCTTAGCCTGGCCCTGGCGCTCACGCTCATCTGTAGCCCTTCTCCCCGCCTCAAGCTCCTCATCCTTCCGCCGGAGCTGCTCCTCGAGAGCACCCGCTCTACCAAGTGCTTGCTGCATCTGTACCTCCCGCCTCGCCAGTTCCTCGACCAAGGTCCGACTACGGGGATCATTCCTCAAGCGCACGCGCATCTCTCGGCACCGATCTCGGTAGCGGTAGTACTTCTCCAGCGCCCGCAAAAATATCCCCGAGCGGACGTTGGCTCGACGGATGCTCTCCACCTCCAACAAATAAGACTGCAAAGCAAAGACAACGATTAAGATAAAAGAACAAACTAAGGCAAAGAAGAAGCGAACAGACATTATATTACATACCCTCAAGCCCATCACGGCTACTTCATTCATCAGTCCGACATCCGTAACGCCCCTCAACGATGCATTCTCGGCCTCCGAGCATAGCAGCTCGAACTGCGGCACCAAGCTTTCCCCTTGGAGCAATAAGTTCAACTCCGTGGGAACCTCGATGAAGCGAGATCGCCCCCCTGCGCGCACCGCTGAATTGGTGGAGCCTTCCTGGAACATACGGACGTCGTCGGGGTCCAAGTCGGATTCAGACTCGTACTCACCCTCTACAGCATCTCTTCCTCCTTCAGCCGCCGGCGAGGTGGAATCTCCCGCCGCAGCCGCCAAAGGAGTGCTTAATTCACCAACATTACCAGCCGCTGAGGAACTACCTCCCGTCTCAGCGACTGGAACCACCGACTGAGTCACCGAAGCGACGGCATCCTCATGGCCTAAGCCAGCCAGGGCAACCCCCATTGACTGTTCACCCTCAAGAGCAGGCGCCGCGACCGCACCCCTCTCCGCATCCGTCGGAGGGGAGTCCAGATTAATTACCGCAGGAGGAGCCGGCGTGAACACCACCTTACGCCTTATCAAGGGCCTCTCCTCCTCCCCGTCTGATGATGATTTCGCCCTAGGGCGCACAACCCCCGATGGCCCCTCGTCCCGAAACGCGGCCCGTGCTAGAGAAGGAACCGCTGAAGATTCAACTGATGCTGCCCTCGGTATTGAGCGCGACACAGGCGCCGCAGTAAGTCGAGCGACTGCACCCGGCCGATGGAAGGCCAACTGAGGGGCCCTGACGCGGCGTGCCCTCCCTGATCACAGAAAAACAAAGTTGAGGAATAGTGTCGAAACAAAGCGGAACAGAAGAAGAAGTCAATTTTTCTTACCTGCCACAGGTCTACGGCCATGCCTCTCCCAGAAAGACGCCCATGTGTGTATCCCCACCATATGGGGGAGCACGGCCTTGACCCATTCGCGAATCCCAGTCAACGGAGCCGGCGGTGACTTTTCGGCTACAAATTTGATACGAGTTAACGTTTATGAGCACGAGACGAAAGGAGGGGCAAAAAAGGAAATTCAATGGCTAAGGAACTTACGTGCATGATTCCAAGCCTATGGGAATCCAGTAGAGCACGCCACTAAATGTTCAGTCCTAATGTAGAAGAAGTGATCGAAAGGGCGAGGTTCGACCTCATCATCCAGCTTCGCAGTCAGGCCCCTCGTCCCGCGAGGGCACGCTCGAATCATGGTACCACGAACTCTGTGGGGAGCGTAGAGGCTAAGCACATGCTGCAGCATGACCTCCCTACCAGCCAATTTTGCGTATTTGATGAGCATTGCTAATAATTTATAAAGAGAAGGAGTATGCTGACCCGGGCATACCCCGTAATAACGACAGAAATCAACCACCAACATTGGGAGGGGGAGCTTAAACCCCAACTTGAAGGGGTAGGCGAAAAAGATGCAGTATCCCCTACGGTCGATGTGGACCCTCTCCTCGCTTCTGGCAAGAATGACGTCAGCATAGCCGGGGATGACCCCCTGTCCCCGTAGTCGGGACATCCCAATCTCCCCCATTAATGGGGCTTTCATCCACCTGATCCTCCCCACCATCGGCGGTGAAATCAGTCATCGAAACTCCGGGCAGAGGTACTATCTCGTCAACCGACAGAGCTTCACCGGTCTCCACCAGTTCTGCACCGCCCATTGCCGGAAATGGCCCCTCGGTCACCGGTGAGTCAACCGGAAGATCCGTCGGAAGAACGTTTTGGGAAGAAATGCCTTCCATTATTGATACAATAACGAGAAAGAAACAAAGTTTGGGGGACGAAGACGAAGGTGAAATAGCAGTAAGAAAAGCTTATTCAGAATCTCTCTTAGACAAACAATGAGAATATGAAAAACGAATGCCTCAGCCTCTATTTATAGGCAACGCAAGTGGCCTTCATGCCCCCCAACAGCCACCATTAACTACATGCCCAGCCGCACACCGGTTCGATTCCATAGGAATGTGCGTCATTATGACAGGCTCCATAAAGCAGCCTTGCGATCACCAATCGGCGTCTCGCCCTCGAAATGGTTATAACGACCTATGAATGCTGAGGAGATGCTCCTAGCGCCCTAGAAATTTTTTGACATCGCCAAACACGTATCAAGCATGCCCTCACTCTCCTCGGACGCACAACGTACGACCCGTCCGCCATGGTCGACGGGTATGCACCCAAAACAAATATAAGGATCAGAGCACAACGAAGCTCGACCTCACTCGAAGTGAGTTAAAAGGTCAAGCGCCTTCGCCAAGGAGGAGAGTTCGACCTCAATCGAATGATGACTTGATAGCACAATAACAGAATACTAATACTCTACAAGGCTAAGGGCCATCGCCAAAGAGAATTCGGCCTCGACCGAAGCAACAGTCGATGGAATCCACTCATCGAGCTCGGCCAAGGCCCGACCTCAATAGCGGAGGGACTAACTGTATGGGTCAGAATCCAACCCCACGATAATTAATGAAGCTAATACCGTCTTAAGCTAATTCATAATTAATTAGTGGCACGACCACTCAGAATTAACGATATTCAATCCGCATCTGATTCGATCAGCAAGGCCATGGCCCATCCGCCACCATGAAGGCGAAATCCAAACGTGGTCACGGCCACTTATTGCCAGCTCACGAGGCTCACAGCTATAAATATCAAGAGAGGAAACCCTAGAAAGGGGGGCTTCTTCTTCACCACTATTGAGAGAGAAAAAAGAGACAACGATACCCAAATTATGGGCAAGAGGAATACCATTGTAAGGCTCTGAACCTCTTCATGGAGAGGCAGACCAAACCAATATTATCAATAAAGGCTTCTAATGTTTCTCCCCCTAATCCTGAGTACTTATTTTCGTTTCCTTCATTTGGTCCAACGGATTATTACGGTTTGCTATAATTTTCCCGTGATTTATTTATATTGTTTTATACTCATAAGATATGTAATAACTTTTGAGCCAAACAAGTACAATGAATAGACTGTACGAATGCTTTCTATTTAGAAGATTATAGATTAGTTTAAGTTATCCGTAGCTTGGATTAATATACAACAACGACGACGACGACGATGATCCAGTACAATCCCACAAAGTGGGGTCTGGGGAGGGTAGTGTGTACGCAGACCTTACCCCTACCCCGATAGAGCAGAGAGGTTGTTTCTGATATACCCTCGGCTCAGGAAGATGGAAAAAGTATCCGGCATTACATCACTGAAAATAATGAAGGGTCCCAACTAATAATGACTATACACATTGAAATATCAGAATAGAACTACCCATGGTAGAATATAATTGGATGTCATTTTGTAATCACAGTAAAAGTACAGATATATTGACTTTTGAAGCAAATAGGAGTGACCCTATCTTTCTGCAGTAGAAAAGAGTTGCTTCACAACAACCTTTCAAGAGTCACCATAAGCGGTTTATAAGCAACTTCATACTGCTTTTGTCCTCCTAATTTGAGTTTGAGTTACTCTTCAAAGAACCACTAAATAAATACTATGTCAAAAACATAGTTGATAGCCTTGCCAAATTATATAAAAAGACCGAATGATAAGGATCTAAATTCGAAATCAAACTTTTAGTTCAGAATAGGTGAACTTACAATAATAGTTGTTACAGTAGCTTGGATTAATATAATTTGACAAAATTAGAATTAAACATGAAATTCCGAGGGTGGAGCATTCTAGATTACTTGTGGATTAGCATGAATAAGGAAATTAACAGGAGATCAATATGATGTGATTATAGATTGACTGAAAGGGGTTTCACGGACTGCTCGAGGTGATGGGCTTGGTATTTCGACACGAGTATGGTGAGTAGTAATCTTACCGCAATTTGTGTTTTCATAACCTGCATGGTTTATACATTATTTTGAAAATAAAATATGTTACCGAATGTTTGAAATTGCATGTGGGACAAGTCCTTTACTTGATATGGTACTGAATAGTTTACTTGAGATGTTTACAGTTATTTAAAATGTTCTCACTGTTACTAGACATGTTTTACTATTACTAGAGATATGATTACCGTTACCGAAATTGGATTACATGATTTGATAAAACAATTTAAAATGCCCTGTACTGTTTTGAAAATACTTCCATGTGAAGATTTACTATTTACAAAGAAGAGTATAAAAGGGAGGAGACCTTAAAGGATCCCGTAGCTAACGGCGGGTTCGTTAGACCTGGTGCACCTTGTATTTACCGACTACCGAGTACAGTTATAGCCCTCGCTAGTGGGAAGGTACAACTAGCATACAGTTATAATTTTCCCTCGAGAAGGGACCTACCGTTATATTTGACTCCTTTTACGAAGGGGTCCACACAGTGATACAGATACATGATCCTTTCTTGGAAACCTCCCAAACATAAGGAATTGATATGATACAGTGCTTACCGAGTTATTACCGAATTGTTAAATTGATTTCTGTTACAGGAAATACATAATGAGTGATTATTCTTACCGTTTGAAAGGGCATTTTATTTTTATGATAATTTCTGAATTTTATCATACAAGCATGTATTTCTGACTTATCCCCAATCAAAAACGGTTGTGGTTAAGTGTTATTACTCACTGAGCTAGCGACTCATTCCCCGCTAATTTTTTTACAGAGACAGCAGTTGACGCAGGCGAGGATTCCGTTAATTAGAGCGCACAGGTTGATAGTTCTCGGTGAGCCTCGCATTTTATCGCGTGGGCGAAGATTTTTATTTATTTTTATGGTCTTTCTTTAAACTCTTAGAGTCGCTCCATAGTCATTATTTTAGTGTCATGAGTATTCTTTTGTTATTATAGTCTTATGTTGAGTATCATTCTCATTTATCAAAGTTGGAGATAAATTAGTATTTATAGTGGTTAGTTGGTGGTTTAGTTATGGTGGAGACTTGTATTGGTTAATTGACAAGTTGTCAATTGTTTGGTATGATATTAGGAAGTTTGGTTGTTGATTTGAGACAGGAAAATTTTTGGGATAGTCCAAAAACAGGGGAAACTCTGTCCGATTTTCTGTAAAATTACCGATGAGGCTTACTTGGGAGCACTTGCTCCTAAGCGCCGGTCGCAATCCTAAATTGGATCGTGACATCAAGTTAAGTGACCATTTGGAGAATTAACTCGCACTTCTCCATAGTCAACAACTGCAAAATTCCCTTACTTTTTGTTACCTATATCATAGACCCTTTTCACATCAGAAACTAAGAGCACTTTATTGTCAAGGCAGGCAAAGAATTTGGATTCCCCAAAGTGATCAACTTTAGTTTCTCTACAAAATCATAAGTAAACTTGAATTAGAAAAAATGAATCATAAAGGGTAAAAAGCGCATGTCTTGAGTGAGTGTGTGTATTGTTTTTTGTGTAAGTTGTGGAGTTCATACCGTTTTTAAAGTGAAAATATGCTCATTACGTGTTTCTTTGTGTAGGAACGAACTTGCGCAGAAAAAGATCAAATAGGAGAAAATTGGCTTAAGAAAAGCTGAAGAGTGAAATCTTGGACAGCGAAGCGAGGTTCGCTTCGCCAGACCGGGACTGAAGCAGAAGAAATCAATAACTGGGAGCGGTATGGCCAACATCTCCAATCCGAATTAGGAGAAGTCAAGCTCGCCCAACTCAACCCTACTTCATATAAATATGATAGTTAGTCACTTTTGAAGGGAGAGAAGTTATCATTTATGACAATATAGGAAGTTATCATTTATTGGAATGAATACAAGAAAAATAAAAATGGTAACGACAACTTTCTTTTGAATAACTTTTGTCTTAGGTTACATCCTTGTTGCTTTAACTTAACATTTGTAGCAATTTACATTTTAATACTATATTATAATAGATTTTTTTTATTTATTATTTCTTTCGTGGTTAGTACTTTTTTTGTGAAAATAAATTTATGTACCTTGTGAATGCATTTGTATAATGGATAATAGTTGTTAACTAACTCACTAAATAAAGAAATTTTACCTCAAGTCCTCAAATACCTTGATGAATTACATTAGGACAACATGAATGCCACATTTTAAACTAATTGACGTTTTGGTGTTCAGCAAAATGATAAAATTCCCCAACATATGTGGATATAATAGACATAAAGGATTTATATAAGTAAAATTTTGTGTTGCGCGTGTACCTCATCTTAATAAATATAAATTTTATTAAACAATTGCACAAATATAGTATCAAAATTTGTATTTGAGTTATTATAAAATAAAAGTTAAAAAAAATATAAGTTCCCAAAAATGTTTGATGTTCTTATTTAACTAAGCCGAGGAAGAAATTTGGTCTTCATAAATTTTCAATCATCTCAATCAGTATATTCGACTTAAAATTCATTTCAATTTGATGATATGATTACTTCAATTTTATAAGTTACATGTCACGCCCCGACCTCGGGGAGCCCGATCGGCGCTCAACCGAGGTACCCTTGTTGAGCAAGCCTACTAGATGCCTTATACCCCAACCTTACCAATTAACAATATAAGAATCAGTACAAGTGATAGACATAAGAAGCACGGTGTTCCACATTTTTTTTCATTACTCAAAAGGATATTCATTTATGATTTCCAAAACATTACAAGTTTGTAGACATAAGGATAAGCATGTTTGAAAAATACCAACACTTCTAATTCATTACTCAACATCGAACACCACCTACAACATGTCTAAGGGGCCTCTAAGTACAGCAGAAGAGTAGTATGGAAGTGCCGGCGATGAGGCCCTGGCTATACCTCATAACACAAGAAACAATATCAAGCGATACAAGGCCCGGAACAGAGTAGGGCTCACTGATTAGGTCGCAACAGACTCAACCTTAGGAAGAGTGGGCGCTAATACTTTTACCCAATAGTGGTATCGGGGTCAATTTCCTCAGGGAGCTAGGAAGGGAGTTGGATATTTGTTTAGCCTAGAAATGCGAGTTTGCTTCTAATTGATCTTCTATCATTTTTGGATTTTTCTTTGTGATTATCAACTACAAGTTAACAACTACTAATTATAACTAAATTATGCTAAGATATTAAGTCTAAGTTATATGCAAGATGGAGAAAGGCACTAGGGTCGTGGCATTTACCTAGGTGATCAACTAACGGGTAGAGATTCCTAATACGAGAATGATGATTATGGGGCTTATGATATAACCGTTGCACGATAGCACTCACTCTCACACCTCTCGGTAGAGAAAATGATTTTGCCCATTTGACTCTCTCGAGACCAATTGGGTAAGCTAACAAACCAAGCAACTTAGGGTTCAAGTTGGGTAATTGCTCTCTCGAGGTTTTACCCGTTAATTGGGACTACTATTCTCATAGGTCCATCCCAATTCCTTGTTGGGTTAATTTTGGAGTCTTAGACACTCTTTCTCAAGAAGGGTCAAAACTCACAAAGCTAGAATTAGTGTTTGCAACCACCAAATCCAAGTGAAAACATAAAAATAACCCAAATATCAAACACCCAACATCATTCAAGCACTAAACAATCATACCCATTAATTACCCACACTAGGGTTGAGCCACAACCCTAGCTTATGGGTTTAGCTAGCCATAATAACAACAGAAATTGAAGGAGAAATAGATAAAATGAATATATTAATTAGCTAGAAGGTAAATCTACAATAATCCACGTTAAACAAGATGAAAAATGCCTAAATAGGCTAACACTTTTGTCTCACGAGTGCAGCAGCTGTTCTGTATCTCATCCGTACCCTAAAAAATGGCAAATATTCTATTTATACTAAGTTAAGAAAAACCGGACAAAAATACCCCTGCGGGGTCTGTGCGGTCCGCACGATGATGACACACGGCCGCACTGGGTTGCTTTACTTTTGAGATTTGCTTTCTGAAGATGTTGACACGGACCGCACAATGATGAAGTGTGGCCGCATGACGACTGGCGTGGACCGCGTGAACATGTAGTGCGGCCGCATGAGATGATGGTGCGGTCCGCACCAAGTTCTGAATATCCATGCTTTCCTGATCTTTGACACTTGAGCAGGTTTCACTCCGTTTCGAGCCGATTTTTGACTTTCGTCACCTTGTTTTCAAACCTGCTATCAAGCGCAACTTATAAGCATTCTGGGTATATTTTATGGCAAATCATACATAAAGCATAGGCAAGTATGGGCATAAAACGTGTCAAAATCACAGTTATCAACTCCCCCAAACTTAAACCTCTGCTTGTCCTCAAGCAAGTAAAACAAGACTCACCCCTCAATGGTAAACATCCAAGTAATTCCAACTTATCCTAAGGAAGCCTCATCACGCATCAATTGGGACTAACAATTGCCCTCAATACGAATGCATCATTAACACATTTTTAATCTTTTAAGAACTATGGTTCAACTGTGACACGAGAGCATCAAGGGTTGACTCATTTCATCAAGGCGCTTTTCTCAAATACCTTGGTCTTTGTGGGACACCAGACTCACACATCCTCAACTCGCCCTAAGCGAACCTCACTTTGTAGAGTATTGACACACAACCCGAGGTTGATGGATTTTTATTTTCACTCATTTCTCTCACAAATAAGGTCATAAGTACAGCTTTAGGTACCATATGCTTGCCCCTCATGTAAGTATCCACTAATGTTG
Organism: Nicotiana attenuata; assembly: GCF_001879085.1. Taxonomy (NCBI): domain Eukaryota; kingdom Viridiplantae; phylum Streptophyta; class Magnoliopsida; order Solanales; family Solanaceae; genus Nicotiana; species Nicotiana attenuata. The sequence continues at coordinate 37,627 of NW_017673465.1, forward strand.
GTTTCCCTCAACTCAAGATCATATAGGGCTTTTGAGGAGTCTTTGTGAAGGCTTTTGGGTGAAGGTAGGATAAGTTTTTGTTCATTTAGGTTCAATCTTCCCTTTAGCACTTCTTTTGATTCTTCATGGCATACTTTTCGACTCATTTGAGTGTTTCACTTCTTTCAATTTTTTTCAAGGGGTTAGAGAGTGACACTATTGTCACTCTTTCTTTTTGCACTTCAAACCTTTCTTCTTTTTCTATTTTTACACAACCTTTTTCACTTTNCCAGTGTCCTCAAGTTTTCGGGGCACTGAATGCACAATCGCACTAACTTGGTGCGTCATCTTTATTGTTTCACACTCCATAGAACGCTTCTTGGTGACTAAATCCTTCATAAATTTTGCATACCCAGGCATTTGTTCAAGTGCCTCCACTAAAGGGACATTGATTGTGAGGCTCTTCATCATGTCTATGAATTTCTTGAACTGATTGTTGCTCTTTTGCTTTGCTAACCGCTTAGTGGAGGTGGTCTAGGCAAGGGTGCTTTTGCCTTGGGCACCGCCGGCTCGGGTATATCAATGATGTGTTCCCTAGACGAGTTCACGGTCTCTTGAGTCTCTACCCCGGCCTCATCATCAATATCGATCCGAACATCATTTGTCACTATTGGTTCAACCATATTGTCAACATTCAAAGGTGCTTCATCATCATGCAACTCAACTTCATCATTCACAACTTGATTCTCAACCGAGGCATGCACATCACCGCCTCTTCCACTCCTAGTTGTAACTGCCATCACATGATTGTTGCCCCCCTTCGGGTTCACTACCGTATCACTTGGTAGCGCACCTTTTGGGCGGGTATTTAAAGCTTGAGAGATTTGTCCTATTTGCACCTCTAGGTTCCGGATAGATGTGTTATGCGAAGCCAATTGTGCATCGGAATCTTGGTTCTTTTTCATCATCTGCTCGAACATCATTTCTATCCGTCCCATATCACTTCCAGAAGAACTAGGCCCTTGTGACTGAAAGGGGGGTGGATTGTTTGGTTGTTGGAACATGGGGGGCCTTTGAAAGCCTTGCCCCCTACCACCATTATTCCACCCTCCTTGACTGCTATTGTTGTTGTTCCAATTGTTGTTGTTACCATTCCAATTGCCTTGGTTATTGCCTTGATTACCCCAATTGTTGTTTTGATTGCCATTGTTCCAATTGTTGCCACCCTGTTGTTGATTATTGTTGTTCCAATTGCCGCCTCCTTGTTGATTGCCCCAATTGCCTTGGGGGCGCCATTGTTGATTTCCTTGATTTCCTCTATTTCCTTGGTAGTTATTGACATATTGGCACTCCTCACTTTGATCATCAAAGCACTCATTCGAATATCCACCACCATCGTTGTTGTTGTTGTCAAATTGGTCACCGCTACCTTGAGGTTGTTGTTGCCCTCTTTGCCTCCTTTTTAGCATAGAAACATTCTCCATTGCATTGACTTGGCGCGGGTTTTGTACTTGTTGCAATTGCGCCTTCGCCAACTGATTCATTGTTGTTGTAAGTTCGGCAATAGCTTGGCCGTGATCACTCAACTCCTTATGCAAATGGATGACCGTGGGGTCACCTTGGGGTACATTCGCTCGGCTTTGCCATGCCGAAGAGGTGTCCGCCATTTCATCAAGTACATCACATGCCTCTTGGTAAGAAAGTTTCATAAAGTTCCCACCGGCCAATTGGTTCACAATGCATTGATTTGTGGTGTTGATGCCCCTATAGAAAGTCTGTTGGATCATCGCCTCACTCATGTCGTTGTTAGGGCATTCCTTCACCATTGTTCTATATAGCTCCCAGATCTCATGCAAGGGTTCCGTTGGCATTTGCTTAAAGGCTAGAATCTCATCCCGAAGAGCCGCCATATGACTTGGAGAAAAGAACTTTGCAATAAATTTGTCCGCCAATTCATCCCATGTAGTGATAGAATGATTTGGTAACCTTTCTAACCAGTCCAACGCTTTACCCCGAAGAGAAAACAGGAAAAGCCTCAATCTCAACGCATCCTCTGACACGTTTGTTTGTTTGCTGCCCCAGCAAGTATCTACGAACCCCTTCAAGTGCTTGTATGTATTTTGGTCGGAGGCGCCCGTAAAATATCCCCTTTGCTCGAGCAAGGTCAACATGACATTTGTGATTTGAAAGTTCCCCGCCCGGGTTCGGGGAGGAACGACGGCACTTGCGTACCCTTGATTAGGAAGAACTCTTGGTACCGCTCTTGGTGGTGACGGAGGAGGGTCTGGAATAGGATTGTTGTCATGTACATTAGCATTGGCATTTCGACCCCTCCGTGGTACTTGAGGTACCGGAAGCTCATCTTGCTCAACATCTTCAACCTCCTCCCCCGCCAAGGCATTGCCAAGAGGGTCATTTCCGTTTAGAGCCATGAGTACCTGATGGATCAACACAAATAAAATTAGTAAAAAGAAGGAAAGAGAAGCAAAACACAAAACTAGCTACACAAATAGTCAACACCGTCAGCTCCCCGGTAACGGCGCCAAAAAGTGATTAGGTCGCAGCAGACTCAACCTTAGGAAGAGTGGGCGCTAATACTTTTACCCAATAGTGGTATCGGGGTCAATTTCCTCAGGAGCTAGGAAGGGAGTTGGATATTTGTTTAGCCTAGAAATGCGAGTTTGCTTCTAATTGATCTTCTATCATTTTTGGGTTTTTCTTCGTGATTATCAACTACAATTTAACAACTACTAATTATAACTAAATTATGCTAAGATATTAAGTCTAAGTTGTATGCAAGATGGAGAAAGGCACTAGGGTCGTGGCATTTACCTAGGTGATCAACTAACGGGTAGAGATTCCTAATACGAGAATGATGATTATGGGGCTTATGATATAACCGTTGCACGATAGCACTCACTCTCACACCTCTCGGTAGAGAAAATGATTTTGCCCAATTGACTCTCTCGAGACCAATTGGGTAAGCTAACAAACCAAGCAACTTAGGGTTCAAGTTGGGTAATTGCTCTCTCGAGGTTTTACCCGTTAATTGGGACTACTATTCTCATAGGTCCATCCCAATTCCTTGTTGGGTTAATTTTGGAGTCTTAGACACTCTTTCTCAAGAAGGGTCAAAACTCTCAAAGCTAGACTTAGTGTTTGCAACCACCAAATCCAAGTGAAAACATAAAAATAACCCAAATATCAAACACCCAACATCAGTCAAGCACTAAACAATCATACCCATTAATTACCCACACTAGGGTTGAGCCACAACCCTAGCTTATGGGTTTAGCTAGCCATAATAACAACAGAAATTGAAGGAGAAATAGATAAAATGAACATATTAATTAGCTAGAAGGTAAATCTACAATAATCCACGTTAAACAAGATGAAAAATGCCCAAAATAGGCTAACACTTTTGTCTCACGAGTGCAGCAGATGTTCTGTATCTCATCCGTACCCTAAAAAATGGCAAATATTCTATTTATACTAAGTTAAGAAAAATCGGACAAAAATACCCCTGCGGGGTCTGTGCGGTCCGCACGATAATGACACGTGGCCGCACTGGGTTGCTTTACTTTTGAGACTTGCTTTCTGAAGATGTTGACGCGGACCGCACAATGATGAAGTGCGGCCGCATGACGACTGGCGCGGACCGCGTGAACTTGTAGTGCGGCCGCATGAGTGGCTTGTGACGGTCTCTGAACTTTTGTGGCGCGGACTGCGTGTAGCACGGCCGCAGTGGTTGGAACTGAGGATGCCACTCTCTGAACTTCAGTGGTGCGGCCGCATGACATGATGGTGCGGTCCGCACCAAGTTCTGAATATCCATGCTTTCCTGATCTTTGACACTTGAGCAGGTTTCACTCCGTTTCGAGCCGATTTTTTACTTTCGTCACCTTGTTGCTCAAACCTGCGATCAAGCGCAACTTATAAGCATTCTGGGTATATTATATGGCAAATCATACATAAAGCATAGGCAAGTATGGGCATAAAACGTGTCAAAATCACAGTTATCAGCTTTGCGAACGCGAAGAAGGATATCATATACCAGAAACAACAGTTCAAAAACATGGGAAAATGGTTCGTAGCCCACCCGGAACACACCCGAGGCCCCCCGGACCCCGTCTAAACACACAAACAAGTCATATAACCTAACACGGACTCGCTCGAAGTCTCAAATCACATCAAACAATGCCGAAACAACGAATCACACCATGAATCAAACTTAGGAACTTTCAAACCTTCCAACTTCCAAAACTCGAGCCGAAACCTATCAAATCAATCCGGAATGACGCTAAATTTTGCAGACAAGTCCCAAATGGCATAACGGAGCTGTTCCAACTCTCGGAATCCAATTTTGATCCTGATATCTTAAAAGTCAACTATGGGTCAAACTTCTCCATTTTCCAAACTTCAACTTTTCCAACTTTCGCCGAAACGCCACAAATTACCCTACGGACCTCCAAATCCGAATCCGGACGCACGCCTAAGTCCAAAATCACCATACAAAGCTGTTGAGACCACCCATAACCCATTCCGGGGCCGTTTACTCAAAAGTCCAATTCCGGTCAAATTTTCATCGCTTAAACTCCCAAAACTAGATTCCTTCTTCCAGTTTGACTCTAAATCATCCGTTAATTGAATTCAACCATGCATGCAAGTCGATACTCATATTATGAAGCTATTTCAGACCTTACGCCCTAAACGGAGCTTAAATTCTCAAAACGACCGACCGGGTCGTTACAATAATCATTCAAACAGTACATTAAGAGAGCTGAGATGAGTACCTTAAGCAGTAAAACCAACAGAAAAAACAACTGAGAGTGCTGGCTGAAATATTAGAAATAAAGCAGCAACCAAGAACAAACAGCAGCAGTAGAGAAAACAGCCTAGAAAAACCAAGAACCAACACTCAAACTTCCCAAAAAATCAGAGTACTCGAAGAACTAACCTAGAAATCTAGCTAGAAAACTGAAGTTTTAAGGCCAGAAAAGTTTCAGGGGTTTTTCCTTGCGTTCTGAAATTTTTATGTCAAAATGTGCTGATTCAATGTGTATGAGAATGAGTGAATAGCTTTCCTTTTATAGGGTATCCTAATATAGCATCAAAAGAGCATATTCTACCCTAAATTCCCTAAGGATCAGATAGTACAATATCTTTTGACAGATGTATGTCATTTTCAGCCCAATTCCAGCATTTTCATGCTAAGAATGGGACAGATGTACAAAATGCTAGAACCTTCTGATATTTTACCTTATGTAAAACCAGTTTTACCCCTTTTATTTACTAAAATATTTCAGTTCTAACCAATTCTGCTCAAAAATTTGATTTCAAAACCATTTGTGGAACCTCCTAGAACAATCTAGAAGATTCCAGCATTAGGGGTCCTAGGCTTGTTTCAATGTCATTTTAATTCTGAAATGAATTTTAGGCTTAAGGGTATTTAGGGCTTAATTCAAATCATTTAATCCTAAACTAGTGAATTAACAAGCTAAACTTTAAACAAGAACACTGAATTTTAAAATAGTAACAAAACAGAGTGGTGAGGCCAAGAAAACCTAGAAATTAAACTAATCAAATTGCCAATCAAACGAGTTAATCAGCTAAGCTAATGTTAACTAATCAGAGACCGACCAAGTAAGTTGTTTAATTAAACTCCTAAAACTATTCTAATCAACTTCAAACCAAGCAATGAATATCAAACAAACAACTATAAGAGAGAAACAAACTCAACAAAATAGTCAATTTTATCAAAACCCTAAACAGATTAGACTAATTAACCTAAAGTTATGCAAATTTAAATTATACTTCAAATGATGAAATTCTTGCATTCTTTAATTAGCTTAATAAACAGATGCAAATAAACAAGCTAAACAGTGATGAAAAAGAGAAAACCTAAAGTTGCAAATCCCTAAAACATGCGGCTAAAAGAAGAAAGAGGATGAACGAGATAAACAAAAGAAGAAAGGAAAAAGAATGAAAAGGAATTACCAAAACTCGCTTCGAATTTGGACCAGTCAAGAACTCGGACAGGATTCAACGGGATAAAATGAACTTGAATGACCATTAATCGACTGTACTCAACAAGAACAGTCGACCAATGGAAGTCTTGGGATGAAACGACCCAGAAATTGAATGGAAATCAAAAATGGAAAAAACTAGGGTTTGGATTTTAGATCCAAGATTCGAGAATCTCCAGACTTGTTTGAAAGAAATGGCTCGGATATATGGGAAGAGGAGGGTGAAGTGATTATATAGCGTTAACTTGAGGCGGTTTGGAGGTGGTCCGCTGCCGTGAGGCGATTTCCGGTCGGCGGGCCACGACGGAGACAGCGAGGGTTATAAGGGCGGCTAGGATTTTATTTTGAGAGAGTTTGGAGACGGAAATGAAAAGGGTCTCTAGGGTTTTTTTTGGGGGGGGGGGGGTTCCGACACTTTTATATTTTAGGGGCGTTGAGTTCCGAGCCGTTGGATCAAAAGAATCCAACGGCTGTGATTGAAGGATGGGGGAAAAGGGGTCATTTTGGGGTGTGGGGACTAGACCGAGTATTGAAGGGAATTGGGCTGGACATGGGCGGATTTGGGCATTAAAATTTGGCCCAATTTCGAACATTTCATTAATTCCCCCTCTTTTTTTTTTGTATTTTCATTTCCTTCTTCTTTATTTTAAAATAATTAAACTCTAAATTAAATTCTAAATTAATCTAAATTGTAAAATCAAATTAATTATCTATTTATAATAATTAGAAAATTAGTTAAACCTAAATTAATGAAGAAGAAATTACTAATCTAGCATTAAAAGCTAAAAATGTAAAATGAAAGATATTTTTTTGTGATTTTCATTTTAATAAAATAATTAATAACAAAGTAATCCTAAAATATGAACATAAAATCTAATATGCAATGCATGGTATTTTTGACATTTTTTCATGATTTAACAGAATTAAACGTGCACAAAATGCAAATAATTAATAAAAATACTACAAAAATCCTAAAAATTGAAAAACAATTTGGAAAAAATCTATTTCTTCGACTCGGCCTCAACTCGCCCCGAATCTATCCAAAATCAGAATCATAACATCAAAACAGGCTAAAGGAACAAAGCCCACGCGAAAATAATCAAATTACATCAAAAATTCCGAAGTTGGCCAAACCCGACCCCCGAGCCCACGTCTCGGAATTCGATAAAAATTACATCAATAGAATCCTTATCCTCCCACGAGTCCATACATACTAAGAACATCAAAATCGGACCTCAAATGGCCCCTCAAATCCCCAATTTTACCTCTCCAATTTCAAGCACTAATTTCCCAATTTTTCACCCTTAATCTCATAAATTTCATGCTTAAACAACTGAAAATCAACATCAAATCGAGTTTTAGGTTCAAGAAACTCACCTCAATGAAAACCCACTTGATTCCCTCTTCAATACCCCTCCAAAAAGCTTCAACTCCGGATAAAAATGGTGGAAACAGCCCAAATTTCGCGAAGGGGAACATATATACTTTCTGCCTAGCGATTTTCGCACCTGCGGTCATCTTAGCCACATCTGCGGTTTTCATTAAAGCCCTCAGGCACCGCACCTGCGACCCAGGTCTCGCACCTGCGGCTCGCAGATGCGGTCTAACTGCCGGCTCCTGCGACCATGTCGCTTCTACGCTCAGGCTTCCGCTTCTGCGGCTCGCACCTACGGTCCCCAATCCGCAGGTGCGGTTATGACAGAACATAGCAGCTTCAGCTGCTCCAATTCAAGTCCAAACTTTCCGACAACCTTCCGAAACCATCCCGAGGCCCTCGGGACCTCAACCAAACACGCCAACAAGTCATATACCCCTATTCAAACTTGTACCAATCCTCGAAACACTCAAAACAACGCCGAAACATCGAATCACCCTCGGATTCAAGCCTAAGGATTCCAAAACTTCCGAATCCCGCAAACGATCAAAAAGTCTATCAAACCTCATCCGAATGACCTGGAATTTTGCACACACGTCACAAATGACACAACGGACCTACTCCAACTTCCGAAATTCCATTCCGACCCCGATATCAAGATTACCACTACCAACCGGAAAATGCCAAAATTCCAATTTCGCCAATTCAAGCATAAATCTACCACAGACCTCCAAAATACATTTCGAACACGCTCCTAAGTCCAAAATCACCCGACGGAGCTAACCAAATCATAAAAATCCAAATCCGAGATCGAATACTAAAAAGTCAAGACTGAGTCAAACCTTTCAAATTTAAAGCTTCGAGCTGAGAATCATCCTTCCAAATCTATTCCTATTAACCTGAAAACCAAAACCGACGAATTACATAAGTCGTAATACATCATACGGGGCTAGCCATGCCCGAGAACTGGCAAGCAAAGTGCAAATGCTCAAAACGACCGGTCGGGTCGTTACATCCTCCCCCACTTAAACATACGTTCGTCCTCAAACGTCCCCAGAGTTGTTCCAAAAGCCAACGAATCGCTGTAAAAACTTACCATGCACATACCCGGGGGTGATCCCATGTTACCCTGCCCCATACAGGTCCGATAACGCAATATGACTGAAATTTCGCAATCCAACCAAGCCCATGAACCTTAGAACCAAACTTCCATTTCCGTACTTATCTATAATATCAGAATCTCTCATCTATACGTTGGATAAGTCCGAACAAGCTGTAACAAACCATATTTGTAACCCTAGATGCAACTACATGATATACCACACAACTCAATCACTCGTAGCGATAACTTCAATTCACGGCAGCTGCACACAACAACCGAATACCAATAATAAACCTCTTATCAGATAAAGTTTCATTCCAACACTCTCGTATACTGCCAAATGATGAAAGAAACATGCAAAAAGTCATAACCATTCCTCAGATCAACCATTCATGAAGCTCCCTCTTCTTTGGCGAGGACCATAGTAAAATTTCTAAGCCGAATCCCGACGGTATCCTTCCAACATGCTGAAGACGAATCCGATAGTATTCATTCTAGATATCAGTGACCTCATCTCATCCAACACGACTACTCTAGTGACATGACACATCGATACAATCTAGATCCACAACCCGTGCGACCCACGCACCAATAAGCAAAAGTCCAAATGTACTCAAATCATGGAAAAATGACTCAAATGAGAGAGCTGTACCGCAAGCTCACCAGTACCACCACCACACAATGCTGGGAACCCATCACACATCGTAGAACCAGAACACATGAATCTAACTTGAAGGATCATACCTCCACATAACCTCGTCGCAACGCGCGACCCTATCCAAACACTGGTCCACATGAACACCTCAAGTCACTATGCTCAAAATCAACTACCACGCGTAATTTGATGTCTAGTACCAAAAGAAAATCATCATAACCACGGCGAAACAAATGACATAACACCACACAAACCCGAAAAGACACAACCGATATGCCATCCACCAAGCAATACCCAATACCCCTCCCGCTCGAATTCCACTATGAGACCCCAATAGAACGCACCATATGTGCCTATAACCAACAAATCATAACCCCTCGCAATACGGAAAGGTAACTCATAGATCACTCCAGAACACTAATAAGCTCAATAACAATAGAATCAACACATCCCTCAATAATAGCAACACGGAGTCTACAAAGCCGACTCGATGTAGAACACACAACCATATTGGCCTACCAATGAACCCCTTATCAAGGAGTTCTTGAAGCTGCTCCTTCAACTCCTCTAACTCCGCCAGTGCCATACGATACGGTGCCCGGCACCAAATCAATATCGAACTCAACAACCCTGTCCGGCGGCATGCCCGACCGCAGGAAATACATCCGGAAAATCCTTCACGAAGGCCAAATAAGAAGACAACCCTTCCCAACCATCCGTTGGGTCTTCAAAAATGAAATCACCCTACTGGGAACATAAGCCGTCGAACCTCGCCACTCAATCCGTGGCATCCCCGGCATAGCCAACGTCGCCGTCTTAGCGTAACAATCGAGAATAACACAACACGGAGACAACTAGTCCATACCCAAATATCACATCAAAATCTAACATACTAAGCAACAAAGGATCCACTCGGGTCTCCAAACCCCCGATAGTCACCACACAAGGCCGACACACGCGACCCACAACCACAACATAGCCTGTTTGTGAGAACTCCCAGTCTCCAAATCCATATAGCACACGAATCACCATATCCGATCCCTATTCCACCGTTTGAATATATAACACACCTCCAATACCCAATCACTCCATGAGGGATACTTCTAAAATTCTTCTGTGCCACCAGCAAATTCGAATATCACCAGTCGATCAAACAAGATAGTACCGCAATACCAATAATGGATTATTAACTCAATCACATTGCCCTTTCTGAAATGTATGCCCTATTCAAGCCATATCAATTAGCAATATCATTTGCCTAATCATCTAAAACTGCCCGTGCTGCCTAAGAATTTATGACTTTCCTTTCAGAACTGAACTGTGACCTTACACATGCAATCTCAACCCTACACAACATACCGCATATACCATGCCATCCTATGTCAAATATGAAGACTTCATAATCCACTCTGATCCATAAACAACTACGTACCCAACTAGCCAAGAACTTTCCATGTGATCTCATCTAGAAGAAAATCACTATACATCGCATGCTCCTCACGCCAGTAGAAAATGAACATCTCTAACCGTGGTAGAAACCATCAAGAACTCTCCAAATTCCATTTGCACAAAACCAAACCGTCATGACTGAATCCTTTTAGCTCATCCAAACTACGCAGGTCACCACAAACCCAAGAGCATTGCCCCGAGACACCTGTAGAAGCTCATTACCCTATAAGCACCCAAAGAACTAATCATATCCCTTATCGTGCCGATCCGACCTACTACCAAGCTGTCCTATTTATCCCAAGCTTCTTCTGATTTACCTTCGAATTGCTACTTCTCCTTGCTATGATACCGCAGTCCTCAACCCATTCTCACCACACGAGACCCAAGCATAAAACCACACCGTCTAAGGCTCATAAGCCGTTGAATACTCTCTCAAATATTCCCAAGAGCACCATATTCTGAATACTTACCCTGAAGCGACTTCCTACGAATCTAAAGCCATTACCTTCACCTTTCCGATATTGATATGTAGAATCCACAATGATACAAAAATGTCACAAGTTTTGACACCCTCCGATGCAAACCTCAGTTTCCAACCAAATACACCTCCTGAAGATCCCCAAATTTACTACATGTAAATCTTGAACCCTTCAAACCATTCTCGGGAGTCATCCACTCTGCTCAAGCCTCAATTAGACTGATCAAACGGGCCGAACGACCTGTGCTCCATCAGCACTCCAACACCCCGGAATGTAACCCCACCTTAATATGACCAAATAATTTCCTGCTCCATGCACATTTCATCCTTGACCAATAACAACTCAAGTCATTCCATGATTCTTATACACCCATAAAGCATAACACAACTCCTATTCAAAATTTCCTTTACTCGAGTTATCCTCGATCTTGACCTCCGTAAGCCATAACTGATTCACCAGCATGTCTCGAATTGGAACTATCATAGCACATAACCGTGCAATCAACTGATCGATAGCAGACTCCCCTACTTGGCTCAAAGCCATAGATCAAAACACACAATAACTCACGATGCCTATACTCCAATACCGCCATAATACCATAGTAAGATTAAACTCAACCCTTCATAAGCTGGTGCAACACAAGCCATCTAGTACTTCAAATATTCTACAAATCTCGCATTCACCCTCATAACAGTCAAGCCCACCCTTTTAAGCGATCCAAATTCAAATTGCAACACATATATCTCACTGGTACAAGAGATCTTCCCACAAACAACAAAAGGATCACACAAACTTCAGGACACTCCGCAAGAGATAACCCACCTGCTACACCTCAAACTAACATCTCTTCACACCCTTCCACCGTCATAGACATCACGCAATCACTAAATCTTCCTGAGTCTGAACTTATATCGTAATGATCACGCCCAACTACGCCTTATAAAAAGGACTAAGCGGTCGTTGCAAATATAATCCGATTTACAAGTCCGGAGTCGAATCCCACAGAGAACTAAGGCTTAGCTCAGTTGTTCACTATCACCAAGAATACAAGCTTGAATAATTCATAACTTATAGATATTAAGATTCTTGTGTTTAACTAACTAACTAACAAATTAAAATAATAAATTAACACTAAAGATACTACAGGTTGGAGAAAAGATTAAGGAGGTCTAGAGTTATGATTTCCCCAATTGTCGGAATCCTTTCCGCTATGTCTTCTATAATTTCGCCTAAGTATTCTCTACCGATCATGAGCGCTCTGCGTGTTGTAATTATCTCCCGAGTAATTACTACAATTTACTAGACATACTCTCCCAAGTTACGCTAGCTGGCTTTTGTTACAGCTCACTTAGATCGCACCCAAGGTTTCGAAATCCCTAATCCCACATTTAAACCCTTGGTAATTGATTCCTCACATACGTTGGGAGTGATATTGTTCAACAACTACCTAAATATGCACTCTCTCCCGAGTAATACATACTAAATAGGCACAGCTAATTGAGGGCCCTTCAATAAATCACAAGAATAATATAGTTGAACAAATAGAGAAAATACAACGGCTCAATTATATAAAAACATAACAAGAATTTATCCTACAAAAGGTTCCATCAAAACCCTAGATAACAAATTAGCTATTCATAATAGTATGTAAAACTACAATACTAAAAGTCATAACCAACAATGAAAAATAGGAAGAGGAAATAAAAACTCATAGAAGAATTCCCCGCCTTGCTCCTATTGTGTCTCTGCCTCCTTAGGTCGAATCTGTGTCAAAAAATATGTCCAGCCTTCAAAAATACCGTTTTTCCATGTATATATACCAAGTAGGGTCGGGCCCAAACTATTATACCTTCTCCTAAGCAAAAAAGGACAATTTTTTTCACGTCTGGACGTCGCGGCTGCGGTTAAACCGCGGTATGACCGCGGTATATGGCAGGTATACTGCCTCAGCCTGCCTCAGGTCCGTGGTTGCAGTTTCGACCGTGTTTTTCACCCTGTTCCATTTCCAACCATATATTGTGGAGCCCAAATGGAGTTGTGAGCAAAAAGTTATGTGTATTTTACCAGACAGTGCGCAATATGCCTACTCGATTCTTCGTTTTGTTGCTCTATCATCCGTTGATCCCCGAATACGATCCCGACTTAATTACTTGGGCTTTTACTCAGACTTCAAAGCTCCAAATCACTTGAATTCATTCCATAACATCTATATAGCTCGGAATCACTCCTACAAGGCATAAGACACACTGTTAGTGCAAAATACTAGCGATTAAAGCGCAAACTCAACTAAAGTGCAGTAAATTAGAGTGTAAAAATCGACTAAAATACGCAATTATAGCCTATCATCAACACCCCACACTTAAACCATTGCTCGTCCTCGAGCAATCAAACTACACTTTGTTATAGTCACGACCTTTTTAAATAATTCTCCTAACTCATCACACCAAGAGTATTTAAAATAGACTAAGCACAAAAGCGTAGCATCTTCACCTCAAGATTTGAATCACAAGTACCTCGCATTATTCACAACTCACCTACTTACTCTAACATAGAGGTCACTGACATTACCTTTCCTTCATGAATCAAGTGCCCTCACACAACAAAAGAGAGTAGTTCCACACAATAAAATTAAAGAACACTTAGGAACTCAAGATAGAAAGAATTCACTCACTCTCAGAAATAACATTCATATGCCACAAAAGATGCACCGTAGGCTTGCCCGTAGTGTACTACTCCACTAATCGAGCTCATTAAATCTAGGATCAATTAGGACTTTATTTGGTTGTAATGTAAGCTACGGGACGGGTATGATACATTTAGATATAAGAGTGACTACACCTCCCTAAGCACTTTAATACATATACTTTAACATTCAAACCCCATACTTATGTCAAACCAAATTCCACCTTCACATCAATGTATATTACCCCATACTTCTTTAATCACAATTACACCAAGAGCCACCACTTATTAAGGAATACTTTTTCTTTCACAGCAATACAACTATTTTTTTTTAATTCAAGTGGCTCTTACTTTTTCAAAACAGTGCACCTTTCTCCTTATTTCATTAGTTCCACTCAAAAGCCAAACCCACCACCCCACACTTTAACTTTTACAAAGTTCATAAATAATTCAAGTGCTCATGAGAGGTTACAATGGTTCAACTAGATAGTTAATACAAACAAATGGGTAAGGCTTGTAATGTGGTTGCCAAAGAAACAGGATTACAGGCTCAAAGGGGTTAACTACGATACAACAATTAGGTGGGTAAAATATACATATCTGGCTCAATAAAGAAACGCCTATATCACTTCCAAGACTGAATAAAACTACTATTTCGCTTTGCAAACACACAGGGCAAGTTCTAGGAATCAAATGCAATGCACAGAATATAACAAATCCTTGCACACACATGGCACATAACTCACTCAGGATTGGTTTCATCATGTCACTCTAGTCAAAGTAGTTAAGCAAAGTTAAAATCATACAATTTAAGGTACTTATACAAGAGTCAAAAAAACTGAGCCTAAGAGTTACAACCATAGTGAGTCAAAATGATAGAAACGTAAACAGCCCCTCGGGCAAGACATGTACCATAAACCGCCCCTCGGGCAAAAATATCAACAGAACCAGCCCTCAGGCTACCTCACAATCGCTCGTAATCAACCCCTCGGGCAATAACATGAAACAACAACAGCCCTTCGGGCAATATCACATCACTCACACTAGGTACCTGCGCTCACTGGGGGTGTACAGACTCCGGAGGGGCTCCTACAGCCCAAGCGCTATAACAAGCCATCTCGTGGCATAAATTAGTCAGGCCCTCGGCCTCACAATATCATGAATCAGTAACAACTTGCTGCGGCGTTCAACCCGATCCCATAATATCCTCACAATACAGGCCCTCGGCCTCACTCTGTCAGAACTCACTCAAGCCCCTCGGCCTAATAGTAAAATAGGTACTCGGCTCAAAATATCATTTATAAAATCGAAAGGAGTAAATAAACCCGAGTTATGAAATCAATGAAAGCATAGCATGACTGAGTGTAAATATTACCAAAAACAGTAAGGAAACACTAGTAAAAAGCCCCTAAGGGTCCAACAGTCGGCACAAGGCCCAAACACGGCGTTCAACCCCAAACATAGTAATACTTTCCGAAATATAATAATATCAAACAGTTTTCAATCAAATACGCGACTTAATAGTCGTACAGGACGGACCAAGTCACGATCCCCAACTGTGCACGACCCCACGCTCGTCATCTAGCATGTGCGTTACCTCAAATAGTGAAACGATGTGAAATCCGGGGTTTCATACCCTCAGGACAACATTTACAATCATTACTTACCTCAAATCGGTCCACACTCTAGCCCGCGATGCCTTTGCCTCTCGACTCGGCCTCAACTCGCCCCGAATCTATCCAAAATCAGAATCATAACATCAAAATAGGCTAAAGGAACAAAGCCCACGCGAAAATAATCAAATTACATCAAAATTTCCGAAATTGGCCAAACCCGACCCTCGAGCCCACGTCTCGGAATTCGATAAAAATCACATCAATAGAATCCTTATCCTCCCACGAGTCCATGCATACCAAGAACATCAAAATCGGACCTGAAATGGCCCCTCAAATCTCCAATTTTACCTCTCCAATTTCAAGCCCTAACTTCCCAATTTTTCACCCTTAATCTCATAAATTTCATGCTTAAACAACTGAAAATCAACATAGAATCGAGTTTTATGGTTCAAGAAACTCACCTCAATGAAAACCCCCTTGATTCCCTCTTCAATACCCCTCCAAAAAGCTTCAACTCTGGATAAAAATGGTGGAAACAACCCAAATTTCGCGAAGGGGGATTTATATACTTTCTGCCAAGCGATTTTCGCACCTGCGGGAAAAATATCGCACCTGCGGTCATCTTAACCGCATCTGCGGTAAAGCCCCCAGGCACCGCACCTGCGCCCCAGGTCTCACACCTGCGGATCGCAGATGCGGTCTAACTGCCGCTCCTACGACCATGTCGCTTCTGCGGCTCGCACCTGTGGTTCCCAATCCGCAGGTGCGGTTATGACAGAACGCAGCAGCTTCAGCTACCCCAATTCTAGTCAAAACTTTCCGACAACCTTCCGAAATCATCCTGAGGCCCTCGGTACCTCAACCAAACACGCCAACAAGTCATATACCCCTATTCAAACTTGTACCAATCCTCGAAACACTCAAAACAATGCCGAAACATCGAATTACCCTTGGATTCAAGCCTAAGGATTCCAAAACTTCCGAATTCCACAAATGATCAAAAAGTCTATCAAACCTCGTCCGAATGACCTAAAATTTTGCACAGACGTCACAAATGACACAACGGGCCTACTCCAACTTCAAAAATTCCATTCCGACCCCGATATCAAGATTACCACTACCAACCGAAAAACACTAAAATTCCAATTTCGCCAATTCAAGTCTAAATCTACCACGGACCTCCAAAATACATTCCGAACACGCTCCTAAGTCCAAAATCACCCGACGAAGCTAACCAAATCATAAAAATTCAAATCCGAGATCGAATACTAAAAAGTCAAGACTGAGTCAAACCTTTCAAATTTAAAGCTTCGAGCTGAGAATCATCCTTCCATATCTATTCCGATTAACTTGAAAACCAAAACCAACGATTTACATGAGTCGTAATACATCATACGGGACTAGCCATGCCCGAGAATTGGCGAGCAAAGTGCAAATGCTCAAAACGACCGGTCGGGTCGTTACAAGACGTGTATTATGCGGTAGGTCTTAAACACAATCTTCTTAGCATCTCTCAATTGCGCGACAAAGGAAATGAGATAAAATTTAATTTCAAAATTTGCACTATCACCAAGCTTGATATTGATGAAATTTTGTTAAAGGGTAAGAGACATAACAATGTCAACAAGATATCGATTATGACACTTCCCTAGAGTGAGCACACATACTTGAGTGCAGTGGAAGATGATCTACTGCTATGGCATAGAAGACTGGGACATGCCAATCTCTCTCAACTCAACAAGTTGGCAGCAAAGGACTTGGTCCTTGGGCTACCTAAAGTTGAGTTCACCTCTGACAAGGTATGTGATGCATGTGTTAGAGGGAAACATGTTAGGTCATCCTTTAAATCTAAAAAGTTTGTAAGTACTTCTAAACCTCTGGAACTCCTTTACACGGACCTATGTGGACCGATGAGAATAAGGAGGAGAGAAGGTAAGAGTTATATGTTTGTGATTGTTGATGACTTCTCCAGGTATACCTGGACTTTGTCTTTGGGATCCAAAGATGAAACCTTTGATGTTATCTGTGTATTTGTTAGAATGATTCAACAAAAGCTAGGATGCAATGTTTTAAGCATAAGAAATCACCGTGGAATTGAATTTGAAATTTCAAAATTCCTTGAGTTCTGTGGCTCACATGGCATTGACCATAATTTCTTTGCACCTAGAACTCCACAACAAAATAGGGTTGTAGAAAGAAAGAATAGATCCTTAGAAGACATGGGGAGGACCATGTTGATTGTTAGTGGATTGCCTAAGAATTTCTAGGCTAAGGCAATCAATACTGGTTGCTACCTGCTAAATAGATGCATGGTCAAACCCATTCTTGAGAAAACTCCCTATGAGTTACTTCGAGGAAGAAAACCTAACATCACTCACTTGAGAGACTTTGGGTGCAAATGTTTTGTGCATAATAATGGGAAAGAAACTCTAGGTAATTTTGATGTAAGAAGTGATGAGGGAATTTTCTTGGGTTACTCTCCACATAGTAAGGCCTATAAGGTTTTTAATGAAAGAACTATGTGTATGGAAGAAAATATTTATGTTATTTGTGATGAATCTAACAATTTGGCTGAGAAAGGTCTGCAGAATGAAGATTATGACATAGGATTCACTAGTGATGGAGATACAAAGGAATCTGATGAAGATGGATATGAAAAACACAAGGAAATTGACAGTGATCATAAGGAACAAGAAGAAGAAAGAACTACTCTAATTGCTGACCAGACTAATGAAGCCACACTTACTGAACCTGCTCCTTATGGCCACTCCTCGGGTGAATCTTCTCTGGGTATACATATCAGACCATGGAAGCATCAAAGCTCACATCCTCTTGAGAATATCATCTCTGATCCAAATGTAGGGGTGCAAACCGAGAAGCTCTAAAGGATCCAGACTGGATCATAGCCATGCAAGAGGAGCTAAATCAGTTTGAGCGAAGCAAGGTCTTGCACCTGGTACAGAAACCCAAGAATAGAACTGTCGTAGGTACCAGATGGGTGTTCAGAAACAAGTTGGATGAACAAGGAAATATCACAAGGAACAAGGCTATACTGGTGGTTCAGGGATACAATCAAGAGGAAGGCATTGACTATGATGAGACGTTTGCACCTGTAGCTAGAATGGAAGCTATAAAAATGCTGATAGCCTTTGCTGCCCACATGGAGTTCACTTTATACTAGTTGGATGTAAAGAGTTCCTTTTTGAATGATTACCTAAAGAAAGAAGTGTTTGTCAAACAACCTCATGGATCTGAAAGTGAAAAATTTCCTGACTATGTGTTCAAACTGGATAAAACTCTTTATGAACTGAAACATGCTCCAAGAGCTTGGTATGAAAGGCTCTAAAAATTCCTCTTTGCCAACAACTTTGTAAGAGGAAAGGTGGATAACACTCTATTTCTAAGGAGCAGAGGAAAGAATATTCTGATTGTGCAAGTGTATGTGGATGGCATTATCTTTGGGGATACCAATGAAGCAATGTACAAGGAATTTGCTGAGGTGATGGAAAATGAGTTTGAAATGAGCATGATGGGTGAATTGAACTTCTTTATGGGGGCTGCAAATCAAGCAAACACCTATTGGAACCATGATACATCAGTAGAAATATATCAAAGAACTACTGAAGAAGTTCAACATAGATTCCTCCAAGTCCATTGAAACACCCATTGCAACTGCAACTGCCGGACCTAGATGAAGAAGAGAAAAGTGTAGAACAGAAACTATATAGAGGAATGATTGGGTCACTATTGTACCTCATAACAAGCGGGCCTCATATAGTGTTCAATGTGGGATTATGTGCAAGATTTCAGGCAAATCCCAAGGAATCTGACCTGAAGGCTGTCAAAAGGATACTAAGATATCTCAAGGGGACCCCTGACCTCTGTCTATGGTATCCCAAAGGGTATAGCTTTGATCTAGTTGGTTCTGCTGATGTTGACTATGCAGATTATCATGTTGATAGGAAAAGCACTTCAGGAAAAACTCATTTTCTAGGTTCTTGTTATGTCTTGGGGAACCAAGAAGCAAAACTTAGCGGCCTTATCTACAGCTGAGGCTGAATATGTGGTAGTAGCATTCTGTTGTGCTCAGTTGCTATGGATAAGACAACAACTAAGGGACTATGGTATTTTGTTGATTGTGTTCTCGTTTTATGTGATAACACCACTGCCATAAACATTGCTAAAAATCCATGTCAGCACAAGAGAACCAAGCATATTGACATTAGACATCACTTACTCAGAGACAATGTTGAAAAGGGGAATATCTTAGTTAACTTTTGTAAAACTGAAGATCAAATTGCTTATATTTTTACTAAAGCTTTGGGTAGGAATCACTTTGAAAGGAATAAACTAGAACTAGGTCTAATCAACTCTTCCCACTAAGTTGAATCCTAGCGATTGGCTAGAAAAGGCATAATAAGATGTAGATAAGTAAGTACAATGTGTTTGATTCAGCTTTGTTTCTGTATTAAGCTCACACACTTGCTTGGAAAATTTGGCTGATAATTGTGTTGCATGATACTAATAGGAGTGTAAAAGCTTTATTGCAGAAACAAATAAGGAGTTGGTTCATTGACTCAAGGTACGTGCCATACTATCTTAAGTCACTGGGACTTTATATCCTAAAATTATTGCTATACTCAGACTTGTAATTTCGTTGGCATCACTTCCAATCGTCTTCTAGTCAAAGAGTAAGGGGAAATCCTAGTGTAATTAGAGATCAATTACTCCTGAAATTCTAACAGTCAAAGTAACCATTATAAGAGTCCCGTTAGAACTCAAATTAGGTCACCTTCTCTCTTCCAGTCAAATCAAGAGTAACGCCTTTAAAAGGATCTTATGATCAGCGTTGATCACGTCCAAATGCACGCCTCTAACGAGGTATGACACAGTCATTTGCAATAATAAAATCCAACAAGGAGTCGGGATCGAATCCACAGCGAGCTGAGATAGAAATTAGTAGTATATTTGGATTGAGTACGTGAAGTATCTAGATTGCACTTCCACAAATAGGGTATTGTTTTTACTTCTAAAATTACGCTAATGATTGCAATTCTAAAGGTATAAAACTAGAGATGATTGTTTATGAATGTTTTTCAAAGATATAAAAAGGCCTAGGCTGTGACCAAGACCTAGGTGTTTGCCTAATGGGATAAAGACTTTTATGTTGTTTTATTGACTGAGGTGTGTTATAGCTCACAACTAGGGTTGTGCATAATTTGGTAAATACCAAATTACCGTATCGAAACCGAAAATTTTGGTATTTGGTATTCGATATTTTGGTATTCGGTATGGTATTTGGTTTAAGTTTTAAAAAATATTTATATTTGGTATTTTAAAATAAAATACCGAAATACCGATACCGTACCGAAATATATATTATATTACACAATACATATATTATTAATTATAACATAAATATAAAAATCTAAAATTTTACTTTCTTTTATTCTCTAAGTTCATCAATTAACTCTAAGTAAGTAACACAATATTTCTAATGATCAAATTTATTCTTTTATGTACAGTTTTCTCTCTCTAAGTTGATATTTGCTAGTTTTGGACAAAACGTTTGTCGACAAATGCTTTTAGTTTTGTACTTTTGAGTACTTTAATTCAGAATATTAGATTCTATGACTCTATACACTAGTTAGTATTCAAACTGAATAAACTGAAGTTACCAAACCGAATAAATCAAAACCGAAAGGAGAAAAACCGAACCATACCGAATTTAATTAGGTACGGTATTGGTATTGCATTTTAAGAAACCGAATACCGAACTGAAATATCTGAATACCGTACCTTACCGACCGACGAACACCCTTACTCAAAACACTACGTTGCCCACTGAATACCTCTCGATCTGAGAGTGGCTTTGCTCAATTCGACTTTCTCATAACCAAATGGGTATCTACCAAAACGGTTGATAAGAGCTCAAGTCGGGTTGTTACTATCTCTAGGTTGAACCTTTTAATTGGGTTAATCAATATCTCAATTGACCCAATTCCTTGTTAGCTAAGTTAACCTAGACTAAGTCTCCATTTCTCATGAAGAGACTAAGTTAAATAGGCATAAATCAATGTTTGCAACCATTAATTTTACAATTAAACCATAAACCTAACTAAAACAAACACCCATTCATAAACAAGCATAAAATTAATCACCCATAAGGTTTACACATTAGGGTTGGGTCACAACCCTAGTAAAAATCTAGCTACTCATAGTGGGTATAGAAGAAAACAAAGAAGAAAACATAATAAAACTCATATTGAAAGATTAAAATATAAAAAACCAATGTTAAATTACCAAAATAAGCTAAAGTTGCCTAAAGAAGTAGGAAGAAACGGCTACAGCACTTTGAATATTCAAAACTTGACCTAATTTCGTGAAACTATTCTATTTATACAAAGCTGGAATTTTCGGACAAAATGCCCTTTCGGAGGTTCGGCCCGCACAATTCCATGTGCGGTCCGCACTTTGCTTTAGTCATGACAGGATTTGAATCTGCAGCCGCACAATTCTGAAACGCATTCGCATCTCTCATACTTTGCGGTCCGCACATTTCTGGGTGCGGCCGCATAGGGCTTTTCTGCGAAACGCACATTTCTGAGTGCGACCGCATAGCTGACTTTTGCGGCCGCACAATAATTGTGCAGTTCGCACTTCCTTTGAGATTGAAATGAGAACTCTCTGAACTTCTGCTCTTGTGTAGCTTCTGTGGCTGCACATTTCATGTGCAGACCGCATTTTGCACTTGGACTCTGATAAACTTTCCTTCACAATTTGCAGCCGCAGATGGAAATCTGCGGTCCGCACTTTGAGCTTTTGTGCGTGATTTTGTCCTTGAGTTCATATCACTCCTTCTTGAGTTGGATTTCATCTTAGTGGCTCATTTTCCAATACTCCTGCAATTAAGCATATTTCATCAGTTTTCGGGAATACAATTAAACGCTTTTGAACTAAAACGAAAGCTAAAAGGCGCTAATAAGTAGTCAAAATTCCCACTTATCAAGCTTCTCATACCTCACTGTTTCTCTCAAACCCTAAGCAAGAATCAAAAGCAATTATCAAGAACTAATTCTCTCTTTCTCTTCTTCGAGTCTCTCATCTGATCACAATGCCTAAAGCCAGTCAAACACCCTCTAAATCCAAATCATCAAAAAAGGCTGAAGCAAAACCCAAAATCATAAAGCCAAAATCGAAGAAAATGCCAAGCCATCAAAGGAACCCACACCCATGCCTATTCCTTCTCCTTCTATACCCTCCACTATACCTACATCATCATCCCATGTTCCTACTGTTCATGTTGTTCCTATCATTACCACCTCCACTATATCCCCTCCTCCAAAAACAACCACCCATGCACCTAAGCTTCCTACGAAAAATACCTCTAAATCAACAAAGTCAAAGCCACTCCAAGGAAATCTGTCAAGAAAGTGCCTGATGCTGCTACGCAGGGTGACACTATAGCCAAGGAATCGGTGGTTTAGGGGGAATCAGTGCCAGTCACTACTGATCAGCTACAACATCCTCTTTCCAAATTACATGCTTGGTGTCTGCTATAGATGATGCACCCCTAGATACTCTCTGATAGGTGTGGATTTTGACTACTTATTAGCGCATTTTAGCTTTCGTTTTAGTCCAAAAGCGTTTAATTGTGTTCCCAAAAACTAATGAAATGTGCTTAATTTCACGAATATTGGAAGATGAACTCGCGAGATGAAATCCAACTCAAAAAGGAGTAATCTAAACTCAAGGACATAAAATCCCAAAAGTGCGGACTGTCGAATATCATCTGCGACTGCAGATTATGAAGGAAAAGTCAGTAGAGTTTGGTGCAAAGTGTTGTCCGCACATGAATTGTGCGGCCGCAAAAGCTGGGCCAGGATGCATTCCGAGTCCATCAAAAGTGCGGACCACACAAGAATTGTGCGGCCGCAGAATAAGTGCTATGCGGCCGTAAATGTTAAAAGTGCGGAACGCAGAAGATCAAGTGTGGCCGCACATGTAAAAGTGCAGACGGCAGAAAGAGTTCCATGCGGCCGCAAACTTCCAGTCCTCACAAGTTGAAGAAAAAGTGCGGACTGCACATGGAATTGTGCGGCCGCAGAACTTCCTCAAGGGCATTTTTGTCCGAAATTTCTAGCCCTGTATAAATAGACGAGTTTCACAATTTTAGGTCAACTTTTGACATCAACTGCTACAGTAGCCGTTTCTTTACTTCTTTTAGCAGTTTTTCATATTTTGAGCTATTTTAACATAGATTTTATCATTTTAATCTTGCAATATGAGTTTACTTATCATTTCTTCTTCTATTTCTTCAATTTCAAGCATGAGTAGCTACATTTTTACTAGGTTTGTGACCCAACCCTAGTGTCTAATCCTTATGGGTGTTTAATTTAATGTTTGTTTATGGTTGAGTATTTATTATTTAGCCTTGTTTATGCTTTAAATTGTAGAATTAATGGTTGCAAATATTAGTTCATGCCTATTTGAATTAGTCTCTACTTGAGAACAGAGACTTAGTCTAGGAAAACTTGGCTAACAAGAAATTGGGTCAATCGAGAGATTGATAATCCCAATTAAAGGGTTTAACCTAGAGATAGTAATAACCCGGCTTGAGCTTTTATCAACCATTTTGTTCAATACCCATTTGGACTTGAGAAATCCAAATTGGGCAAAATCACTCTCTGACCGAGAGGTATTGAGTAGGTAATTGAGTGTCGATAGCTATAATACACCCCGATCAATAAAACAAGCATTAAGGTTTGTATCCCATTAGGCAAACACCTAGGTGATGGTCATAGCCCTAGGTTTTTACAAAACTTGAAAAACAACAAAAACATTCTCTTAGTTTTATTTCTCAACTTGCAATCTTAGATTTAAATTAGACTTAAAAACAACCCAATTTTGTGGAAGTGTAAATTTAGATAGTCAAATTCATACACTACAATATATACTACTAACTCCCATATATAGCTCCTTGCGGAATTCGACCCCGACTTTTGTTGGGTAATATTATCGCATCGACCATTTCATAACCTTGAATTGAGGTATGAAATTAGACAAGATCACTCACCCACCCATGAGTGAGAAGCCACCAGTGGAGACATTCACTATAAAAAGGGTGCAGGGGATTTGGGGAAGGAGGTAGATACTACTACTGTGGAGCCTGTGGCTGAGGGGAAAGGAAGTAAAGAACCTGTACAATATGAGGCTTCTGATGGCCTTTCTTTTAGTTGGACTGAGGATCAGAAAGATGATGAGGGTGAAAAAGAAGAAGAAGTTGTGAACAGTCATGAGGAGCATGATTCAAAACATAGCCAATAAAGAAGAAAAGAGAGAGAATGAGGGAGCATCTGGAGATGAGAAAGAGAGTGATACAGATGATAAGACAGGTGAACAGGTTAATGATTCTACAAAGAAGAAAATCATAGTGAACAAGAGGAGGACTCTGAAAGTGAGGGCTAGGATCAAGAAAAGGTAAGTGAGAGTGAAGGAGGTGATAAAGAGAGTGAGCAAGAAGATGGGAATGTGAGTGAGGAATCTAAAGGTTCCATGACAATTGGAAACACTTTCATAGCCCCTTCAGAAAAAACTAGTGAAGAGACAAGGGCTCAAGAACCTGGGTCTCTGTTAACTCCTTTCACTGGAGATGAAGAAGTTAGCGGTGATGAAGATGATGTGCCACTATCTAAGGTAGGGAAGAAATCCAGGAAAACCCCTGTGGAAGCTACAAGTCAGTAGTCTCAACAAGGAAAGGAGTGGCTCATCCTGCCAGAACTCCTCTCACAAGGATTAAAAGAAAGGTTGTTGATGCACAAATCATTAAGGAGTCTAGAAGTGCAAAGAAGCCAAAGAAGAAGGTATCAATTGTGGAATGTTTTTGAGATGGATGGAGAAGATGAGTCTGACTTTGCCTTCAGCTAAGTCTGCTACACCAAAGAGAAAGGGTGCCAAAGTCACCAAACCTGCTACCTCTTCTGCAAGGGCCAGTAGGGGTAAGACAATAAAGAATGTGCCAGCTGCAATTGATTGACTCACAGAGTTTAGGAACAGAAAAGTGCTAAATGGATGCAAACACTGATGAGAAGGGGATGGCTCAACTAGTTTAAAAACTTGAGCTATAGGGGTGGAAGCACATGTTTGTCAAAGCTTTTCCCCAGTTCCTTCTGTAGTGGAGTTCTATGCAAATTTCAAATTTGATGGGAAAGTAGTCAAGAGTAAGGTAGGGGGCTCTGAAATGGAGTTTGATGCTAAGGAGCTGGGGATACTTCTGAATATCTCTTTCTTGGGATTTGACAACTACTTGAAGAAGAAATTTCCGACCATAGACAATGATGCTACTTTGCTAGACATGGTTGTGATGGAGCTGCTTGACACTGGTAGACCTTTAAATCTTCCTAGCATGATGATTCAGCACATGGAAGGAGTTGCAAATACTTCCAAACCCAGGCATGTTATGTCTTATGGTTTCAGGTTGACTGAGTTGTTTGAGAAGCTCAACATTGCCTTACCCGAGCTTAAGTTTGGAAACCACAATGACGTCTTGGATGTTGTTACTCTCAAGAAGTGTGGGTATGAGGAGATCAAGGCTAGAGGACCCATAGGATTTGCTATTCTACCTGTGAGCAGTACGGTTGCAGAGCTCAACAAGAGGTTGGAGTTGGCTGTTGAAGAGAATGACAAGCTTCGTGAAGACAATAATGAGCTGAGAAAGGAAATTAAGCAACTCGGGGAAGAGCTCAGAAGATTTAAGGAGGCTCATTCCCAACAGATTGCCACCCTTGTGAAAGCTTTGACCCCCTCTACTTCTCACCCATGAACCTGTTCCTTCCCAGTGTCCTTAGTTCTTTTGCTATTCCAGCGATGCCTTATCTTTTGTTCTTTTTTGTCTTAGTGTGAGTAGTTTGCAGTATGCTTAGTTTATTTTGTTCTAATGATGAAGACAATGACTTAGGCTTCTTTTGGCACTACTTAATGTCTCATCTTGCTCTGCTTTACTACTTTGTACTATATTGAATCATCAACCTAGTCTATTTGCCTTTTCATAAGCTTGTGTTGTAGCCTATTTGGTCTTGAATCTTACATTATCTGTGCTTAATTTCTGACATTTTTTTGTATGTTTTCGATGATGCCAAAAGGGGGATGATAAGGTTGGAAGTTTGTGGGTTGTGAACATACATGTCTGTCAATAGTACTTGTTGTGATTATCCAGTTCTTTGATGTGATTACGTGGTTTTGGCGTGTACAAAGCTTGTCATCATCAAAAAGGAAGAATTTGTTGAGTATTGAAGTTTTGATAATTAACCAAGTATGACTAAATGTTTAAAGAACCAGGTCTTCAACGTAACTGCTTAACCGTTCTGAAGAATCAGCTCCTCATAATTGATACTTGTACGTTTGTACAAGATAGTAACTTTACCTCAAAGTTACCCAGGTCCGAGTTTGGTGGAAGAAGGCTACTATAAGTGATGAGGGTCGTTCCTCAAGAAGATACAGATAATTCAGTCAGAGACAAAAATCCCAAAGCTTGTGGAATCCTTGAAACATTAAGAGTCCTATCAAAGAGGAAGCTGACTATGAATAGGACTCCTAGAAGATCTCAAGTTGTGTTTTAAATAGGATGGACTTTGGACTTCTGAACTATCCTTTCACATATCAACTAAAGAGTCATAAGTCATTTATTCATGTTGAGTACTTGCCTTGTATTCTTCCTGAGTCAGTCTAGTGAATGTGTTTTAGGAAATTGAGTTGTAATCAAGTGTCATAAACAATTAGTGAGTTGGAGTGAGTATTTTGCTTTACAAGTTAGAGTAACTTGTGAATCAAATAGGAGTAGTAGGAGTGCTGGAGAGTATTTAATTACAGTCTTGTAATTGATACATTTTGGCTCATTGTTATAGTGGAGTTGGAGTTGAAATCTTACGTGGTAAGTCGTGATCTTTGCACCTTTTGAGCCGGGTGATTTTCCACGTAAAAATCGTTGTGTTCATTTTATTGCTTGTTTGCTTTACGCTTAAGGAACATGGTAAAGAACCAAGTTCTTTAGTAATCCATACGGACACTCAAACTAACAATCATATACAACTAACTTTACAAACACATAAGCCACGTCTCAGCATGCTAAGACATACAAACGATATAACAAGTCATAACCAGAACTTGATTCAAGATTTAACAAGAAGCAGATTCAGAATTTAAAGTTTATTAATATTGAATTTTAAAAAATAACTTATTAGATTATGGATAAATTTTTATAAATATTTAATGATTTTTTTAATGCAAAACAGAATTTTAATTAAAGGTACTAGGTTCTACCGAACCCGTAGCTAAACTCTAGCTCTGTCACCTTATAAATCTTTACTTATAAAAAAAAGATGAATTAATATTTTCGACAGATATCTCATGTGCGATACAGACGTGGTCACACATACAAGGCAACTCTGTCTCTCTCCATGTTTGACTGCAGATCTAACTCGTGTCATTTGACACTCTATCCAACTTAATTTTTCCCAAATTATAATCATTATCACCATCATATGAGCCAGCAAAGCAACGTGACGATTAACTTTATTTGTCTCGACCTTTGGTTGGTGACAATTATTTTTATCGTTAAAGATTATGATGTGACAGATATAATACTTTTCATTTTTATCTAAAGTTTACGAATTCGAACTTAAAATAAAAAAATAAAATAAAAACCTATAGATTGCACTTCTCCTATTAATTTGACTTTTACGCAGTGCGAATCTACTGTTACTATTCTACTATATATTATGATAAACGTAATAAGTTTTAAATCCCTCTTTTCCAACAAAATAGTTTTAATATAATATTTTAAAATAGCTTGAATTGAATGAGAAGCAAATTTAGCTATATATGTCCACCATTAATCAAATTTAGTTATGTCCACATTTTGAATTACAATGGTCATTGTCCTACCTTGAGTTCTCTCCATCCGATTCTCCCCATTTATCTCTCATTTATCTACTTTCTTGAAACCTTTTTATAATTAGTTTTTTCCTCCAAATAATATATATATATATATATATATATATATATATATATATATATATATATATATATATATATATATATAACCTCAGTATATTACTATCAATTTCTAGTGGTGGTATCTCACTCCTTTGACTACCTTTCTCATTCACTATATTTACAGGATATATATTTCATTACCAACTGATTTCCTACCATCAAAGCTTCCTCTATTTGTGTTTTTTTCCCCCTATTTTTCCTCTTTGTTTCTCTTATTCCTCTAAATTCCTCCACTCTTTTTTTTTCTTCCTTTTTTTGGGTCCTTTTCTTGCTTTCATTTCACATAAATTTTGTGTTAGGGGATGTTGGAGGCATTTGATGGTGGATGAAGGAAGATTATGGATGCTCTTGAGGAAGTGGATGTAGGTTGCCCTAATAAGGACCTCTTCCACATCGTTAAGGGCAAACGCACCAAACGTCTCCGCCTTTCAGGCGTCCCCTGTAATAACAACAACAATAATAATAATTTCGAAGATGGTAGGGACAATGGAGAAGGTATCGCCTGCAACAATAACAACAATAATATGGAAGATGATAGCGATAATGGAGAAGGTGTAGTCGCTTGCAAAAACAACAATAATAATATCGAAGATGGTAGAGACAATGGAGAAGGTATCACATGTAAGAATAACAACAACAATAATATAGAAGATGGCAGCGGTAATGGAGAAGGTGTAGTCGCTTGCAAAAACAACAACAATAATATCAAGGATGATAGTGGTAATGGAGAAGATGTCGCCTATAACAACAACAATAACAATTATTCAAATCCCTCCTCGGCCAACTCGGCCGAGATATTCATCAACACATTCACCGATGAGGAGGAGGAAACCGCCAAGTCTCTCATCCTCATGTCCAAATTAAGTGATGATCATCCCCGTCCTCTTAGGTTTACGTTGCCACCTGACAATAAAGTCGATTTTTTCAACGACGATTTAAGGTTGTACCAAACCAAATTCAACAGCAAAAGGTACATCGAGACGTCCACAAACTCAGCAAATGGTACCAAGGCAGGAATATATGTGTACGAATGCAAGACATGCAATCGTACATTCCCATCATTCCAAGCCTTGGGTGGACACAGAGCAAGTCACAAGAAACCAAAGACAATAGTAACCACTGAATTATCAAACAAGAAGTCAACATATTTCGATTTCTCAGATGAAGATGATTATCAAGAACTCTCACCATCAACTATAACATTGTACAAAAACAACAAGAATGTTACAAAAACATTGCCTAATTCTTCCAACAACAAGTTTTCTTCTCCTAGGATTCATGAATGCTCATATTGTGGTGCTGAATTTACATCAGGACAAGCTTTAGGAGGTCATATGAGACGACATCGCGGGGGCGTTACCGTAAATTCACCCTTGCATTTGAGCAATTTAAGTCCAGCAACTTCTATAGATCAAGAATTTGGTAATAATATTATGAAAAAACCAAGAGATGGGTTGTCTTTAGACCTTAATATTCCAGTCTCAGATGATCATCTTGATCCAAAATTTCCAGTTGTATCCTTAAATCAACAAGATCAAGAACAAACACAAAGGCAACAGCTGGTTGATTGTCATTATTGAAAATGGTACATGTTCTTTTTTTTTTTTTTTTTGGATACATTGACATGGTGAAAAAATTGTAGATGGGAGTCACCACCAATTATATTCTTTTATTTTATAGTTGTTATACAAATTATTTACATACTTTAAATATTTCTCAAGTTTATAACATTCATTAATTAAGTGGGGGATTAGTAAAATCTCTCACTTACTATATTTTTTTCTATAATGCGCTTTATTTGCTTCATGTTCCTAGTTCCTACTACATATAAGGTAAGATTTAAACTATAGTAGTTTGTTTTTCATTTTGTTTCTCGATTGGATCTCAAGTGAGAGAGAAAGTATAACCACTTTAAGGAAGGCAGTTGTCATGGATTAGCTGTCATCACCAGCGAGCAGAGTCTTTAAGAATTTTTTTATTTCTTACTAATTAGCTTTCATGGGTTCTCTCCCGGTCACACACACAAAGGGAAGCGTCAGAGTTGTGGTGGAGTGGTAAATACTCCTTCCTTCTTAACCAGAGGTTTCAGGATCGAGCCTCGATATGAAGTTGCCTTGTTAGGGAGCACTTTACCCTCCAATATGGGATTTCCCGACACGAATTCTGATTTAGTCAGGTCCCAATACGGGTATCGGACATTAGGTGGAAAATAAAAATAAAAAGGGAGAGCCGGAGTATTAAGGACGTAACTTTTGGTTAGACCCTTTATTTGCGTTAGGAAAAACAAATTTAAATATCTATGAATATTAAATTATACTAAAATGAACTATGAGTTTGATGGTAAATTCAGAACTCATAAACTTCAAATCTTGGCTCGACGTATGCGTACACACAATTCATACGAAGGAATGAGGAATAAAGATCCGAAAGACCAGTAAAAAGTGACTGCATTTGCCACATTAATTAATTAAAGTACCATTTTCAGGATCTCTCATTCTTTCTCTTTTTCCTTAAAAACGTGAATAGCAATAATGCACTTACGTACAGTAATTAGTTAACAGCTGATACATGACATGTTATGCCTGTACTGTACATTCACACATCCACAACACTTGGATCCTCATATGCATGTTCTTATTAATTCTTTGCCACTCTACACTTCTCACAAGATTGATAAAACATATAGATAAAGCGAATCCAGAAATTTATACAAAGGGTTTCAAAAAAATTCTAGGATATTACAGAATTTAGACCTATGATCTAAAGCAATTTTGAACCCTCCTTACTACTTTCCTTGAATTTTTCTTATTATCAAGGGGATTCAACATTATACATATAATTAAAAAAAAAAAAGATCAATTTTACTCTATTCGTACAATGTAATTCCCCGACAAAAGAGTTCGGTTGAACACCTTTTATGCTACTTAGAAAGGTTGGAATTTAGACCTACCGAATCAAGGCTTGGACAAAGAGAAAAAAATAATCTAATGTTCTCGCTTCTGCTGGAATTCGAACCTGAGATTACATAGTTCTATGCTCACTTTACATCTATCATCTATGTAATATAAGTCCCATAAATTTTGCAGAACTTAACAATATAAAAGTCAGAAATCTCCCTCATTAGCTAATCAAGAAACTCCAAGTTGTAAACATCCAAGACTGAACAATATATTTGTTTTGTTTTTTCACTTCTTTATTTATAATCTTAGAATAAGATCTCTTGTGAAAGTGCATGCATATTCCAAGTGGCAATTTGTTTATTATTCTGCCAATAAAAAATAGGTTGGCAAAAGGGTTAAGGAAGGCAAGTAACTTGCATGAAAGATTTTATTTAGGTTTGTGTATTGCACGTAAGGAGATTGCCCTAAGACAGGCAAAGTTCACTTCATGTTCTTAAACCAACCCCTTGTCATAGTCCACATTTTCCCAAGATTATAAATCGATCTTAGTAGAATACACAATCTTTTCGATCCTTTGATTGATTTGTAAATACCACTGAAATCTGAATATGGTACAAATAATTAAATACATTAATTAAAGAAAAAGACATAATTAAATAAATAAAATTATAATATCTTCAAACTTTTGGATGAGGTGATTGTATAGTTCAATACAATAATTAAAACAGATTGTTGACCAAGTACAAATAATACGGATATTATCAACCTAAACTGATTAGGTTGCTGATTAATACCATTACTACAACTTGCCACATATTCTGTTTACTTCACATCTGTTTGTTTTGAAACTTCTTTTTCTTTTTCGAGAAGTGGGGTTGGGGTAGGAAATACAGTAGCTTCTGAGCAACTCAAGAATGACATGTTTGTCGCAATTTAGCAACCAAGCAACAACCATGTCGCAAATAAAATAATCAGTGTGTTTATTGAGAATCTAAGAGAATCACCAAAAAAAAGGTACTTAAACAACAAGAAAAACAAATATTTTATTTAAGACACCAGTATTACACAAATATTTGACATAGCAATTCTCTCTGATCATCAACTTAAAAGACTAATCATCTTTCTGGTTACTTCCCTGTTAAATAATCAGAAAAATGGGATCATTTTTGTGGTATATTTCTTCTAACTGAACCTTTCTCCCTTCCATTGCTCCCGGATCCTAAATTGTCTATATATGTCCGACCATAAGCCTATTACTTATTTCTTGATCCTCCGTGGCCATTTTCTAGAACTGAACATAACAAGTACAATTCATGTACAACTTTGAATAAGCAGAAGGCTTTTTGTACAAGCTTAACTCACTGAACCAGGTTCTCCCTTTCATGATGAAAAAAACCATATTTTACCGAGGTTCAACAAACACAGAAGTTGTCCGGGCAGGCACATTAAAGCAACCCGAGGATGCATCATATGTTGAGTTCTTAACAACATCATCAGTTGAGTTCATCTGGAGATGCAAAAGTAAAATGAACATCTTGACCGTCATACAAGTAGCAAGTCATGCAGGAAATGAGATTGTATTAATACTTTTATTGGCTTCCTTCGACTACCTCTAGCGTTGGTTTTTTTAATCTTTTGCACAAGTTAAATATAGTGAAAACAAATGTAAGACACCTGCAGTAAAGGCCCAAATCCAACCCAACAATATCGAAGATGTTTAATTCTTCCTTTTTATACCTACATACACAAGTACAGTATCTCTTTCTTAATGCTGATGGAAAAAGCTACTACTGGAAAAATAGACATAATACTCACTTCATCCTGTTTTATATAACTTTGTCATATCAAATACGAAATTTGAGATATTAATTTAACTTGTTTATATTACTTATGGTGAAAATAATAGAACATTAGTTTAAAAGTTAGTTTAATGAAGCCAAGTCCATTTATAAACTCTCCACAGAGGATATAATTTGTGTTTTTGGAAGCACACTAAAAAATAAGGCATATTCAGCTATGCATGTAACCGTATGCAACTTGAAACAAATGATTACCTGTATTGGATGCAATTGAAGAGATCTTGCTCTTAGTGCAGGATTGGCAAATGAGACATCAGTCGGGCCGGGATTAATGATGACAACTATATAGGAATAACTGGTAAAATTAAGAAAAAATATTGTCATTCAATTTTATGATTCAGGTATCAACAGATAAAGCAGCAGTAGAAGGCCTAAAGCTGGATTAAATCTACCCACATTGGATCCAATTGAGAAAGCCCTGGAACTCCCTGATGGCCATCTTCAATGCTCATTACTATAAGACCAGGAATCCACGACGGACCAGTATTATGAAATCGTACTCTTTCCTGGTGAAAGGCGTCAATTTGTGACGATCAAACTCTAAAGTAATTGCACAAAACTGAAGAAAAAGAAGACAAAATATTTACATATGGATACGTATTTACATTCTAACCTGGATAGAATTGGCCGTCCTTAGCCGGAAGAGTGGTGAGGAGTATCTTATTTGCATAAGGTTCGAAAAATTTTCAACAGCTGCAAGGATATGACTTTTCTGAGGCTTGTAGGATGGATCTGCTAGTCTGGGTTTGATTCTGAATATGAAAAATAATAGGACAGACTATTAGTCGGGTCACCAATTGGAAAACCATCTTGATTGTATGTATCAGAACTTCAACCAAAGATCTAGATGCAACATGCACCTTCCCTCACCCCAACCACCACCTGGCCCCCAAATCTTTCTTTTTCTTACGGGAGAAATATAAAGCTGGAATGATAGCGCTGAAATCACTCACAGTGGCCAGTTCCATTCATTCTTCTCTTTCGGAGGGAGACCAACACCCCAGTTGTTAGAGTTGTAGCTAAAATCCAGCCTGAAAAATCACAACATACAAGCATTCAGTGTAACATAAGAACATTTATAAGGGAAAACCATGTCTAAGAAAAGTAGGAAAAGTAAGATTTAGAACCAGAATAGATGTCAGTGCCTAAATCAGAAGTTGAACAGTAAGAAGGGACATGTCCATCACGCCAAAATCGTTTATCTGGCCTTAACTTTGCAGAGCAGAGATAATAGTCATCTAAGATTCTAAATTAACAAAAGACGCTTGCTGAAGAAAATAACTTGTAACAGGGAGAGGTGGCGGACCTGTTGAACCAATCACCGGAATTGTAAGAATCACGGTCTATTGATTTTGAGCGCAGCATTTCATCTCCAGAATGGAAAAAAGGTATTCCCTGTGAAAGGTTAGCAAGTATCAGTAACAAAGAGAAATATCATAACCACTCAACCTTATAAGCTAGCATGATAAATATGTATTATACTTAATTCATCATGCAAATCGCAATAGTAAAACAGTATTTCAAATTATACAAAGTTAACTAGTAAAGCTTATGAGTTGCAACTCATATTATCATTGACAGAAAGAATGGCAAAACGGTAGAAAGTAGGCCAAAGTTAAATTATAAGACGCATAAATTCTTCGAAGGACAAACTGAGTCTGACCTGAGACAGAGCTATTACACTGGTCGCTAAGTGGTTCATCCTGCATCTCTCCTCCACAGAAATGTCCTTTGGAGTCTATCAAAGTGAAGCGACTAATTTATACCGGAAAGGAAACAATGTGATGTATAGGTGCATATTATCCATCGAGTTTCAAACCGTGTTCCACTGGTCCTCGAGGATTTCTTGGTTATCAAAAAAAGAAAAAAAGGTGGCATATTGCAAGAGAAAAATATACCTTAAGACTAATGATGTCGAACAGTGTCTCATTGTCATGAGCAGACACATAGTTAACCTGCATATAATCAAAACTATCAAGGAAACAAGGTTGTGATAGCGATTGCATTATTACATAATAAAGGAGGCATAAGATATGGAATGCAATAGATATATAGATCCTTACTGTTTCAACGGGAGAAGAAGCATATCCAACTGGCTTCCTATCATGCAATAACACTTCAGATCCTTTCACCTAGGCAAGAACAGTAAACAGTATTCAACGTACCATCTCCAGTGTCAAGTTAAGTCAACATTCTAAAAGATAAACTATAAGCATTTTCCAAGTGGAACCAGTTTATACCAGCAAATAGAGGGGCCACTCCTTTTCTTTTAATCAGATTAAATCTTCACATTCAGTAAGGCAGCATATTAGCAAATTCGTTATCCCTAATACTAGCTTGCTGTCGAAATGATATAGTATTTGATTTCAATAGCCACTCCAGTTGTTGTACCTCATCAGTCTCAAAAAAGATAGTTCCCTCTTGCCTCTACTAATGAGTTTATTTAGACCAGATATTAATCTAAATGCATCGTTTGAATATTTCACATGTAAAATTCTTGCAACTGGTAGTATTTTTCGTTTAGTTTCTAAAATTCTGGAGTTTTATATCCAAAAGAAGATTCAAGCAAATGCAATTTCACATGGATATTTTGGTCAGATCGAACCTTAAAGAAGCTAAATATGATTATCTATTTGGGCTTTTGGATAAGTAGAAAAAAAAAGGGTAGCCCGGTGCACTAAGGTCCCGCTATGCGCGGGGTCCGGGGCGGGGAAGGGTCGGACCACAAGGGTCTATTGTACGCAAGCTTACCCAGCATTTGGATAAGTAGAAGTAAGACTGAATACATGCACGGCAAGTTTAGTCAGCATGAGAAGAACGAAGTTGAGGTGGGACTAGATGGGATTGTAGTGCCAAAATGCCAACAATTTAGATATCAAGGTTCATCCTTTCAAGACAATGGAATGATAGATGAAGATGTTACCCGTAGGATTAAAACTGGATGGTTGTAGTGGAGAAGTGCTACCAGGGTGTTATGTGATAGAAGGATGACTACCAAAATGAAAGGTAAGTGATATAGAACAGCTAGAAGACTGGCAATGTTATATGGTAGTGAATGTCGGGTTGCTGCCTGCTAAAGTCCAACATATCCACAAGATGAGTGTTGCAGAGATGCAAATGCTAAGATAGATGTGCGATTATACAAAATTAGATAAGATTAAAAATGACCACAATCACCAGAATGTGCAAGTAGCACGTATGAGGATAAACATCAGAGAATGTCACTTGAGATGGTTTGGTCATGTCTTGCGTCGCCCTACACAGACACCGGTCCTTAGGTGTGAAATTATAGTGAGTGAAGGTGTTAAAAGGGGACGAGGTAAACCTAAAATCACATGGAAGGAAGTTGTCTTGATAGACCTACAAATCCTTGGAATCAATGCAGACTTAACTAAAGATAAGGAACAATGAAAGAAAAAGAGTCATATAGGTGATACTTACTAGTTAGGAATAAGCTTTAAATTTGTTAAAGACTTCTAATTTTATTACTATATATATATATATATATATATATATATATATATATATATATATATATATATATATATATATATATATATATATATATATATATCACTATAAAACACTTATTTTCACTACTACTCTTATTTTATTTTGGCATGATGATGATATGAGTTGAGCTCAAAGAAAGAAGTGAGGATTCATATAGCCTACCCCAACTTTGCTTGGGACCGAAGCGTAGTAGTTGTTGTTATATTTGGGACATAGAAAGTAGTTAATACATGCATTTATTTAGTTAAAAAAGTTTTCTTTGGTTTATTGGCTAATGATCCGATCAAAGGAACAATTGGTACAAAAGTATCGAGCTTCTTAATTGCATTAGTCATTAGAAATGAATAGCAATAATTATCTTATAACTTCAATTGTAATGATTTGCAGTATCACCGCGATGTAAATATGATACAACGTAAATGGCAATCGAATCTATGGATACCTCTTCACCATCACAGTTAGTTAGCACAAAATCCTTTAAGTTTGCAGCCATTCCAACCTGAAAAACAAACATGCTCGTTTAGACAAAGAAGAACTGAAAAAATATTTAAGTCATGATAACTTTTCCACCACAAATATGTGTCTTAAAAGACATTTAAAATCTCATTGTAGTCCTCGCAAAAAAAGTATATATAGAAGGTTCTGAATCATGACAGTATTATAGCATGATTCAAATACACACAAATCGCCTATCATTTTTGATGATTTTGTAAGTAAATACACAATTACATTGAACGTTTCTGGATTTTTCCATTTTGTCACAAAATAATTTTCCAATTTCCCTTCTTGATAGTGAAACAGAGTGACGTCTAACTAGTATATTGAAATTACTATCTCATCATTTCAAAAAGGGGGGAAATTGCAACATATAGCCTTTACCTCTTTATATATCCAAATTTTAGGTCTGGAAAAAATGAACTAATTCTACGCCTGACTTACTGGCAATACTTGGTCAATCCAGTCCATCATAACAAAAAGGGGTCCTTCAACTCTGACCTATGTTACATTAACTTGAATATCTCATGCTCTCTCTCTGTCTCTCTCTTGAACCCAGCCAAATCATTCTATTCGTAAAAGCTTTATATGGGTGTGGTTAAGTATCTAGTATATGTACCTTCAGTTTTTCACGAGTTTTTAGAGCATTTTGAAAGATCTACTTGAAGCGCCCATATCATTGTCTCACTCAAACAAGACATCAAGGATCATTAGGACGTTAAGTTCGTAAAAGCTTTCTACTATAGGACGGTTATGTATCCAGTATATGTACCTCTAATTGTTTGCGTGTTTTAGTGCATTTTGAAAGATCTGTCTGAAGCACCCATAGGCCGTAATCATTGTCTTACTGACACAAGATATCAAGACAAGTCATGTTACACGCATTGGAATATATTGTATTATATGGAATAGATTTCTTCGAAAAGTTTTTGGCTTTAGTTATTTAGTTTTAAAACGTGAAAAAGAAGCTACCATGAATCTTATTAAGCAATAGATTAATAACTTAGATTACATTGTTCCCACAGTTTCAAATTGAATGACTTGATTTCATGACTGTAAGTTTACTTTTTTGCTTTTATAGAATAGCAAAAGAAAGTTGTATTCAGAAAATTACTTAATACTTTTTTTAAATATTTTGTGCAGTGTAATGTGTTCAGAAAGCTTCCTTTGTGAATATTTTTCTAACACGGACTAAAACGGAAAGGATAAATATTTACCGGAACCAAGGGTGTAAATAATAAGAGTGAATTGTCTTTCATGCAAATTTCTTTGGCCATTATGTGGTAAATGCTGAAATGCCATGCTACTGGAATAGGGCTGAGTACCTGAATGTGATCCTTCGACACAGCAAGCATACGTTCTACATTGGCTTTATCACCAAGATCATGACCATTAGGCTGAAGAGCAGCACATAAAAGTTATTGAGATGGTGTTTCATGTAGATATACAATAACTATCCGTATTATGAATGGATTACTTAAAACTCAAAATAGACACATGGGAGAAATTTATCACAAGCATTATATTTCCAAACGACTAAAAGTTTACCATTACCTCCAAATAAAGGCCAGTTACAAAACCTTGGTGTAGAGGATGACCAAAAGGTGATCCACCTAGCAGAGCATCCCGAATGCGATCATTGAAGCTGGTCGTGAATCAAGAACAGACGATGAATAAAATACTTTAAGTAAAGCATAACTTCATGATATACATCAAGTAGGGACGGAAATATTCCCGTTTAAGCCTAAGAGCTCTTGCAAGCATTAAACCCAGCACATTGGAATTGACACCAGTACACCAGCAATCGTTGGAAAGATAATTTATGCTTTATAGCACAAATGTTCAAAGTACCATCCAGCTATGCTGCTAGGACTCCAAAAATGTTGTTGCACCCGTATCGAATGCTAAAGCTTCACTTTGCAATTTATTATTGGCTCAAAAGAAGAGCCAATTCACATGCAGACACACAAGGAATAGAAAATCATCTTCTTTAGACAGGGAAATTGGAAATAAACTCAGAAGTAGCACCTCCCAATTCCAGATCCAAAAAGGTTGAATTGCGATGCATTTATCCCACGTCCACTGTTTGCCACTTCACCAAAATCCCATCCTTCACCATATCTGAAAAGAAAATGTCATTAAGAATCAACTTATAAAAAGGAAACAGAGAATCAATGTAAAGTTCAAGAACAACTCAAAGTACTTAAAGGATCATGCTTTAATAATGGTTACAGGCATAGAAGATGTAACCTTGTAGGGACAAGGTAAAACTACTACCGAAAATGACATATTTAGTAATCAGGATTACAAAAATTAGGATAGATAATCAATGGTAACAGTCCTTACATATAAATACTTGGTCCATCTACGCCATTTTTATCTTTCGACAAGCTATTCAGCAATGACTTTGCCTTCACCTGCATTAAAAGACACGAATATCATATTGTTAGCACACCTAGCTTTGAGTACCACTAATTTGAAAGAGCCAATTAATCACAAATTCGAATACACAAGGAGCAGAATTAACTAATCCACTTGTTTATGCAGTTTTACAAACTACGGAATGCACAAAAAAACTGTTGCCCTACTCAGATGACCTTCAGTTTGCAGACATGCCTACAACCAGAATGATCATGTCAGCCTGTGCATGTCAACATTGTTACGTGACATCATAATTTCCGTATAACAATGTCAATTGGAAATGGGTTAATCACAAAACTGCATAAGGTAAAACATTTTGGCTAGCAAATCAAAACCCATAAACAAGAAGAAAAAAAAAAACTCTTTAAGAATTAAAAGGAAACAGCCTCTTGTAATGTTGCCTAAGATCAAACCCAAATACCCTCAGGTAGTCTAAGTTGGGTTAGACAGAACTGCAGAATAAACAGTATATGTCGTGCCTACAAGACAAACATGATAGAAAATACCGCAGAAAAAAATTGTTTTCTTTTTCAACACGCCTTACTTGAGGGCCTTATTTTTCACTGCTTTTCATTGCATCTTCTATAATCATAATTTTTTCATCTGTTAAGTTTAAACATGGCTCAAAGTAAAAAAGGCTTCCAAAATTAGCCAATGGCCCAATAAATCCACAGATCATCAGAAAGATGCAAGACAAAGACCTAAAATGACTTACAAAATTAACTATTTAACACCATAAATTAGCAAATGAAAAACAAAATAGACAAGTATAAATTACTACCTCCATCACAAAGTTCTTGCCATACTTCCCTTTCTAGATTGTCCCAAAATATTCTCCATTTCCTTGACTATAAAATTTAATGCATTTCACATAATGTAAAGTATCACAGGACCCACTATTGCTCTTCGAAACAAAATCTTTTCCTCTATCCTACTCTTCCACCAACAAAGGTTTATATAAGCCCAACATGTTTCCAAACAAATATGTCAGAACTCGTCATTTCAAATGGACCAAATTAAAACAGAAATTTCCTATCTCGCAAAAAAACAGCTTTAAATGCTTACCATTGTACGCTTCATTATATGACCCATCAGGTCAAACCGAAATCCATCAATCTGCAGAAGACAAATATGGTTAACACAATTAATTCTGAGGATATTCCTGAAAGTGGTAAGCTCCACAGTTATCAAGCACATATATATGCTCTTTCAGAGACGAATAGGAATGCATAGCGAGTAAGAAAGGGGATATGGGTTATCAATTGTATGAAATAAGCATAAGATGAAGGTAACTGATTTTATTAGTTATAAGTTGGTTTGACTCATACTAGTGTCAAA
The DNA here is from genome assembly GCF_001879085.1 of Nicotiana attenuata. Taxonomy (NCBI): domain Eukaryota; kingdom Viridiplantae; phylum Streptophyta; class Magnoliopsida; order Solanales; family Solanaceae; genus Nicotiana; species Nicotiana attenuata. Next base: position 78,569 of record NW_017673465.1, read on the forward strand.
CATAAGCTTCAATGTTCCTTGAGGAAATCACTTAACAACTGTTCAGACTTTAGGCATTTTCCATGTTCAGCCATCGACATCAAGTACATAAAGCATGGTTTAGTATGATGTTTGAGCAATAAGAATTGATGGTGAGCCTGTTAAATTTATGAACCATCTCATCTAAAAGCTCAAACTGTTAGAGAGATACACTTCTATTTATTTACTTTAGGTCTTCAATACATCCATTCACGCGTGGGATCTTTTTCTTGGGTCAAACGCATGGAAATATTTTGTTTAGGTAGTGATATGACGCGAATTCAGGACCTTTGTGGCGCTGTCCACTCTAATACTATTTTAAATGTATAAACCATCTCATCTAAAAGTTTTATCTGTTAGAGGGGGGGGGGGGGGGGTTACTTTTTACTCATTTATTACAGGTCTTCAACACAGCCTTTGGGGTGGTATACATATTGTTTCTGATAGTTTACAACAATTAAAGTTGAGATGTCATTTCAGATTGCTTAATAGGCAGTTAAGTCAACCACAAGAAAATCAAGGAACCATTATTCCATTTAGCACTAGCAAGTGTCTTATTGTGCTAATTGATAACTGGATAAGGTTCATTAGTCAATCCTTTATCAGAAGAACATTTTATCTCACTGAGAAAATACATCATTTTAAGAGCCTCACGTCCTACTTGAAATCGTAGGTAGCATAAAAAAGCAGCAGTTTCTTCTGGGATTATGGTTGCACGGTTTCTAAATTTCCACTCCAATTCAAGTACTTTTGCTTGCTTTAGATCAGTAACTACAGTCACATGTCATAGACATTCTCTGAGTTACCTTACCAGGTTTGGGGACTCATTAGTGACATATATCCAGAATAAGATTTTAGATGTTTTAGAATCCTTGTGAGAAGACCAAGGATTACAAGTGTTTTTACTTTTGTTTGAACACTTTCTTTGTAATTATGGGTGACTTCACAATTTTAGTGAAGTCTTTATATTAATATACAAATATGTTACCTTCTCAAAAAAGACTTCAAAACTAAGCTTCTTATCATTCTTTTTTGATGAAGGGAGGGCATTATCATTAATAAGCATCACGAAGATGCAGAACAAAAGTTACAATTACAGCTTGATGGTGTCTGAACTAATATATAGCTAAGGAGCAGACACAATCCGAAAAGATTTCACAGCTAGATATAGGTGCCTGATTGAGCCAACCAAATATTCAGTAAGCATTTGGCTTTAAGTACATGACAAGGAGTTGAGATCCCATCAACACATGTACGATTCTTTCATTCCAGATACACCAAAAAATTGAAGCAAGCAAAATGCTTCTCATCATTCTAATCTCCTATAGCAGCAAATCTAAAGGTGCTTCTATTCGCATGCTCATAATGGCAAAGTAGTTCAGAGATTTTAAGATCACAGTTGGATAATGATATTCATATGTAAAAGTTCCTAGATTCAGACTTCCCAACAAATGAAATCAGTCTGGAGCTTACAGAGGTTTCATTTGCTAGAAGATCCAGTTGTCTAACTTATCGCCTAGTAATCCACATCCATCTCCCATCCGATTTTTGAATTTCAAAAAGCCTTTGATAACAACTTCATCTGACAATCTCCTTTTTCTTTGAAAGCCAACCTCAAAATTTAACATAAAAATTGTGGATGTCATAAATTACAAAACAGCAAAACTGAACCAAGAATTTCTTTCTTCATATTGAGTTGCTACGTTCACGGTGTCCCAAAAATACGAACTATGCAGCTTTTAAACAGATAGTCCACCAAACAAAACAAGACGAAACCTTAAAACAGAAGGGAGACGAATTTAAGGCTCTACGATGTCTTTATCCCAATTGATCGAGAAACCTGAGCCCAAGGTGCTTATGTAGCTGGTCACCGTTTGAGTAAGATCCTTGATGACTGATTCATAACCCACTAACACTTTCAGTCTTGTGTTAAGTGTTTGCATAGCATCTCATTTCATAGCAAATGATTGTGAGAGTGCATGGAAATATACCTTATAATGAACTGCCCAGCACTTGAGGTCGTCAAGAATTAAGCGCTCAACCATGAAATGCTCACTGGCAGTATTGTTTACGCATGTGCTATTTTCAATACCACCATCAACATTTCTTCTTAGATAGTAACCTGGAACAATCTGTTGATAGCAGAGCCAACAAAAAGTAGGTATAAGGAAAGCAAGTTTAATGTAAGGCTATAAACATAAAGTTTAATGAGGCGGAACATAACAATTTCTCACCTTGTCTAGAACAGAGAAGTCATCAAAGTGACCACTTGCATTTATATGATTGTAAACAACATCCGATACAACACGTAGACCAATACGATTAAGTGCCTGTAAACCAATAAAGCCTTAGAGAGGCACCGGTGAATTGAACAATAAAGGTCGATGGTCTCTCCATTATAAACAGAAAGGTTGATGGTCTATTTAGTATAAACTTAAGAATGCAACTAAAATTTGATCTTTAGATAAAAGGACAAGAAGATATACCTGTACCATTTTCCGAAACTCAATAATACGACAAGGACCATTTGCATTACTAGCGTAACTTCCCTTTGGAACTCCCCAAAGAACAGGATTATACCTTTTCTTAGACAGCGGATAATTCAATTTTCAGATCAGTGGGCCAGGAAACTAAAATCAGCTTAGATACAAATTGAAACTCTAAGCATAGAATCTCACCCCCAATTATACCCATCTTCATTTTGGATGGCTGTGATAAGAGCCTGCTGCTCCTCAGAATCTGGTGGAAAAGAGTTGAGCTTCTCGATATCTGATAGAGACAACACATGAGAGACTAGGCGACAAATATGAATGAGATGAGATCCAGAGGCTAACCCAAAAAGGCAATTAACAACCTTTAAAAAAAATCTAGAAGAGAAGTGGTATTAAACTAATTTGAATATGTTATTGTTTAGTTAATTATCCATCCTGCCGTCGCAGCAGGTGACAGAATAGCAGATCCAGTCTGAGGGAAGTAAATGCCTCGTTTGGTCTTTTATTGCTTTATTTTCAGATTACCACCTTCGGCTTCAATTTAGAATTTGTGCTGAGGCTAAAAGAGAAGAATGGAAATACTAAAACCTTGATGGAGAGCCCCCCTCTCAACTGAAACAAAATTCAAGTGCTTTACCTACATGCTTCCATTTATGTTTCTCATCTTCGACACCAGCAAATTGAAAGGTTGGCAGCAGATGGACATGAGTGATACCAGCACTTGATAATCTTTTCAAATGTTTGACACCAGCTGAGTCCTTCAAGCAGAACGAGATCAGGGCAACATGCTCATGAGACATAGTCAATGGCACCTACGTCCTGTGCTTATGTTCTAACAAATATTTCCTAATGCATTGTGCAGTTGTGTGACTTGTGTCAACTATGGGTGCATGGATTAGTGTTGCCATTACCCATCAATCAAAAGCTTGTATGATAAGCACAAAATCAAATAGCTAATACAGAACTTAGAACCTGGTCGCAGAAAGGATACTCTAAAAGAATGAAAAAGGAATGCTGCTATAAAGCATACTGCATAAAGCACGAAATGAAGGAACAGAATGACCGTGTAACTCTTATCAGAGTTGCAAAGTAAGGCCAGACTGGTTAAAAAATGCACTGGTGGGCAATCAAATTGAGGCCAAACTTTTATCATATGCCAGGAGGTGAAACTTAAAATGAGACACTTACATGGACTGTTGGTTTAAAGAACTCTCCATGTTTTCTTTCCTAAAAAGTGCAACCTTTGACAAAGACTTATAAGGCAACAGGTAGCAAGGTTCAGGCTCTGGTGAAAGAGTAACTTTTGCACATAATTCTTGCACATAAGTGGGTAACTTTGTCATTAACAGCTTGTCACAAAAAGCACATTAGAGTTAGACAGTAATAATTTTAGATGTATACCTCTTACCAATAACTCCATAATAATATTCGGGAACCGTGTTCACTCAGGCCTGGTGGCGCAATAAGAGAATGAAGGAGTTAATATGCTTGCTCATGAAGGCGAGGACTCAATCATTTTTCATAAGTTCGACCGGAAAGTTACAAACAAAATTGAGAAGTTGTCTTCTTTGGAGAAGTATATCTGTCTCTGTGTATGTTCATCCTCACTTCAAACATCAAACACGCCATCATTAACTCACTACCCTTTAAAGGTCAAGTCGGTGTACCAATTTAAATCCTGTGCATCTCTAGCTACCATCCTTCATTGGCTGCCTCACCAGCTCCCTAAATACTTATCAAATAGATGTACCTCAATAGTCTTCCCCTCTATAACCACAATCACATCAATCACTACACCATGCACACTAGCAACCACCATCTCATAAGCAGACAAAAATATGCACATGAACATGCATCTTCAAATACAAATTATCATATATTTAATACAATCAGAGATATGTGACTTTCGTGATATTCATATGTACTTATGCGTTTAGTCCTTAACTCCAACTTCTAGTCCAGATATGATACCAGAAACTACCTGCAGCTACATATGTCTTGCTCACATTAAAATGTGATCAAATGTTTATTGTCATCATCACCATTAATAATTCTCAGTGTGCATCACTATGTGTTTCCACCAACTTACACACAATGGGACAAATCTTAAGTAAACCTTTAAATGTCATTTTCGCGAGATAGCATTTATCAGGTACAATTTTATAGCAATCTTTTTCCTGTCATCTGAAATTAAATTCAATGTCGTAAATATACTTTGTACATATTCTAAGACACCTATGAATAGGAGTACAATGCAACTTTTCCTTCTACACAGCTCAAAACTCATTAAGGGAAAAGAAGCAAATGAAGACAATAAATACCATTGCCCAATGTACCTACCGGTTAAAGGCTAGAAAATCTGGCCCAAAGACTTTACACCCATATTAGACGAATCAAATAGAAAAGTAAAGCTACCTGCAATGTGAAGGCAAGATAACCACCCTGAAATTCATGAGGCACAGTAGGGTCATTGGCACTGGCAAAGTGAAAATCATAGGAAAAGATAAGTTATTCAAAAACTGCATAGTGCTCAAAAAATGCATTTTCATTATGTATGCATTATGAATTTCTTCTCAGTAAAGTGAACTTTTTGAAACATGTTATCAGGGAAATGAGTGAATACCCAAAGCCACATTGCGCAGGGGCTACTGGTTTTCAGCGACTCTTTACTAATTATTTTACAGTTACAACTCATTATTCTCATAAAGGAACGACTGTTACTAATATTCACTAAGTGTTTCCAATAAGAATTCAACATTATCAAGATTCCTTCTCACCTGAAATCTCTAACATGCAGCTCATATAGGCTGATATCGGAAAAGGAAAGAAGATTTGGCTTCTCATCTTGTAGATTATCCCATCCTTCAGGTTTTACATCATCAGAATCAAGATTAACTAATAATGTCCGCTTGCCATCAGCAGAGAGACTGCCCATATAAAAGCAACAAGATCAATGTAGAGAACAGATAACAGTCACAATAATAAATGCACTATGGCAGCAGCAAGTTACAATCAGCAAAATAAATTTTGTTGAAAGCAAGTGATTAAAACAGACCAGCATACCCTCTGGCATATGGATCATTGCTCACACATTTCTCAATCCGCAAGGTGCTAGGATGGTAAACAGACACTTCATAAACATAGTAGCAGCCCTCCCAATGCCGTATCCCCTTAACACTCCAAACGCCATTTAGCTCCTTGAGCTGGACAATTTCTACTGGGTCAGCCTCTGCTGGACTCTTATAAATGAGAGCTCGCACCTCCTGTTTTGGTAGGTGTACAACAGGAAACAACACGTTACTTAAATAACACATTGATCCCTCAATCTCACAAAATAAAATTATTCTTTACAAACAAAACCATAATCAAAGCAGGAAAACTTATGAGACAAAAGAATAGAACACACTTGAGCAGTTGGTGCCCAAAGGTAGAGAGAGACAGCTTCAGTATCAAAAACAGCACCAAGGGGCCCGGTATAGGAGAATAACTCATCAAGAATACCAGGTAACTGCAATCCAGTAGCACTTGCACATTTTCCATCAGCTACAAACGACATAAACCCATTTTTACCACACATTAGACATGCTTACATAGAATGTTTGATACACTAATTCAGATAGTGGAGCTGTTAAATTAGCTAACCTAGAGAATAAAAAGGTGTGGAAGTGTAAACCCGACACAAACAAATCAAGGAACAGCAAAGAAACGTTAAAGTAGCAAACGACTGCTCAAATATTTATGATTGCCACTGAAAATTTAGAATAGCAGTGTTCATCTAATCACCAGCAGATGAATTATATTCCCTGAAATATGAGCAAATGACACAACCTGAAACTCAAAGTTCATCAAATATGATTTCTACCGCAAGATATGAATAAGATAGACAAAGGCGACACTTTCTTAAGTACATGGACAGGAAATGCTCGTATGAATCAATTTGGAACCTCCATGGGTGCACGGAGGGCTATACACTGTAATGCATTTCCAGGAAAAGTATCATTACGAGTCAAGAGAAATGTGGAGCAGTGGTTCTTAGTAAGCGCCGTCTCAGACTCCCTCAAGTGATACATAGGAAAAAACAGGGGAACCACTTACAATTGAAGATACCAACAGCTAATTGGCACTTGACTAAACTTTGGCAGTTCAGAGTTGCAGGGACTTCAAATGCTGTATAATCTCGAATATGAGGAAATTTTTCAACTACCTAAATCAATAAAAGAATATAAGGAAACAAAAGAACACACATAAATTTCTCCATCTTTGCATTGATCAGAAGAAAATATTTTCCAACAACTGAAAAATCCCATCAGGAATTCAGGACTCAGCTATGCTCACCTGCTGTGGAAGTCCATAATTTGTCCGTTCAAGTTTGATTTTCACATCATGGCCTGTTATGTACAGAAAATCAAGATTAGGATCAGATCCAGTTATCATCAAATACAGCACCCGAGGAGCTACCTAGAGTACAAACCTTGAATTTCACCATCAGCAACACATAATGCAGCATTTTTACTAGCGTATAAATAACATTCACCATCTCCAGCACCCACATTCCATGCAATTATTGATCTGCTAACCCAAAAGGCTCTGCTATAGAATAGACTATCCTGCAACTATGCAAATTAAGCACTATGGGCTTGTACGAATTCCAGTAATAAAAAAAATCACCGCACCTAATTTATGTAAACAATTTAAATATAAAATTCTCATTGACCCTTAGATATAGTCACACAAATATGTATGATTAGTTTTAAACCACAAATTGCAATAGTCTTTTTTTTTTCTTCTTAAAACTCCATGCCCAGTCAAGCAGGGTCACATGAAATAGGAAAGGACGGAGGAAGTATAACTTTGGATTCAAGTGTAAGACTTGTCATTACTAATACAACTCTACATTGCTAATAAAACACCGTATAAAACTCTTCAGAAGTAACATCACATGCATAACTTATACCAGAAATTATGAATTATTTTACATGGAATAGAATGTGCAATAAATAGAATATTAGCAATATTTCTACAAGTTGCGAACCTGGGAACACGAAGAAGGGGCTGAAGATTGGTGCATAGTTGAGGAGCACCGAAGAGTAAAAGGACGAGAAGTTCCCAAATTCTGACCGGGTCGGTACCGAGTCAAAGAACTCGGTTGCAGCCTCCTGCGGTTCTTTAAGTGAGATGGAAGAAGGAACCGAGTGGATTCGGAAGGAGCGGAAATGGGAGAGAGCGGAGCCGATGAAAGTAAAGCTGCAGACATTTGAATAACAGTTATTGGGACTCAACTCTCTGCTTCTCAGTAGTTGAGTTTGCTATTTGCTTTTCGGATCCTGTGCGCTACCTTTGCTTTTGTCTGTTATTTTGATATTTTAATCGCTTCGTTTCTGTATTATACATTCCCAACCCAATACTATGTAAATACTTTTGGCCCCAAAGTTTATACTTTGTTTTGCTTAATCTATTTTCACTTGAAAGTAGGGGTGCTTATCGGACGGTTCAGGCAGATAATTATGCTTAACGGTTCGGCTTAACGGTTCCATTAAGACAACAGGCAGATTGGTATCGGATTAACAATTATCGGGCGGCTTATCGGCTAAACCAAATAGAAATTTTTTGAACAATCATTCGATCAATACCAAGCAGTTTCAAATCAATACCAAATTTTTAATACCATCTAAGATCTAAGCAAACGGTATTTTTGAATTGAAGAGTCCTCAACACTACTCATACTATTATACACGTATTAACCAAATTTTAATACCATCAAGACTACTCATACAGACATACACGTATTAATCATTCAGATTTTGATTTTTCGACTTCTCAGTTCTTAGTTCAAGAGAGAGACGAGACTGACGAATTCTCTGCCTCTCGTGGTTGCAGACAACTGAGAATTAGAAAATAGAGATTAGGGATTTAGCTATTTAGGGTTTCAATTCTTTATATTTATATATAGGGGTACGTAAAAGTATACATATAAAAATTCTAAACGGGTTAACGGTTTATCCAATAAGAAAATTGAGTAATCCGCCCCCAAACCGTTAAGCCGTTAATAATAAAATCTCAATCCGTTCATCATCCATTATCCCGATAATCTAATACCAATAAGCCAATAAGTCATCGGTTTGGTTTTGAACAGCTGATCACACCCAACTCTAGTCCTAAAAAGGATAAGCGGTCGTTGCAAATATAATCCGGTCTAAAAGTCCGGAGTCGAATCCCACGGAGAACTAAGGCTTCACTATAACTGTTCAATATCACCAAGACGACAAGCTCGAATAACTTTTAAGTTATAAAGATTAAGATTCTTATATCTAACTAATTAGCTAAGAAACTAAAGCAGCAAATTAACAACTAAAGATACTAAGGGTTGGAGATTAAATTTAGGAGGTCTAGAGTTATGATTTCCCCAAATGTTGGAATCCTTCCCGCTATGTTCCCTACAATTTCGCATATGTATTCTCTACTGATCGTGAGCACTTTAGTTGCCGTAATTCTGTCTCGAGCAACTACAACAATTTACTAGACATATTCTCTCGAACTGCGCTAGTTGGCTTTATCTAACAGCTCATTATGACCACGTCAAGACTTTGTTATTTCTAAACCTACCTTTAAACCCACTGTATTGATTTCTCACATACGTTAGGAGTGACGTCGTTCAACAACTACCTAAATATGTACTCTCTCTCGAGCAGTACACACCAAATAGGTAGAGTCAATTGATGGTCATTCAATCAACAACAATAAACACGTAGTTGAACAAGTAGAGAAATCCAACGGCTTAACTATATAAAAATATAACAAGAATTCATCCTACAAAAGGTTCTATCAAAACTCTAGATAACAAATTAGCTATTCATAATAGTATGCAAAAATACAATACTAGAATTCATAACCAATAA
>NW_017673465.1:88917-123602 GCF_001879085.1 Nicotiana attenuata
TTATTCACAACTCACCTACTTACTCTAACATAGAGGTCACTGACATTACCTTTCCTTCATGAATCAAGTGCCCTCACACAACAAAAGAGAGTAGTTCCACAAAATAAAATTTAAGAACACTTAGGAACTCAAGATAGAAAGAATTCACTCACTCTCAGAAATAACATTCATATGCCACAAAAGATGCACCATAAGCTTGCCCGTAGTGTACTACTCCACTAATCGAGCTCATTCAATCTTGGATCAATTAGGACTTTATTTGGTTGTAATGTAGGCTACGGGACGGGTAGGATACATTTAGATATAAGAGTGACTACACCTCCCTAAGCACTTTAATACATATACTTTAACATTCAAACCCCATACTTATGTCAAACCAAAACTCCACCTTCACATCAATGTATATTACCCCATTCTTCTTTAAGCACACTTACATCAAGAGCCACCACTTATCAAGGAATTTTTTTTTCACAACAATCCAGCTATTTTTTTTTCAATTCAAGTGGCTCTTACTTTTTCAAAACAGTGCACCTTTCTCCTTATTTCATTAGTTCCACTCAAAAGCCAAACCAACCACCCCACACTTTAACTTTTACAAAGTTCATAAATAATTCAAGTGCTCATGAGAGGTTACAATGGTTCAAATAGATGGTTAATTCGAACAAATGGGTAAGGCTTGTAATGTGGTTGCCAAAGAAACAGGATTACAGGCTCAAAGGGGTTAACTACGATACATAATAATTAGGCGGGTAAAATATACATATCTGGCTCAACAAAGAAATGCCTATATCACTTCCTAGACTGAATAAAACTACTATTTCGCTTTGCAAACACACGGGGCAAGTTCTAGGCATCAAATGCAATGCACAGAATATCACAAAACCTTACACACACATGGCACATAACTCACTCAGGATTGGATTCATCAAGACACCCTAGTCAGAGCAGTTAAGCAAATTTAAGATCATACAATTTAAGGTACTTATACAAGAGTCAAAAACTGAGCCTAAGCGTCACAACCAAAGTACTCACTATTCTCAAGGCATAACAAAGTCAAGAGATATTGCTTCAATTCAAAACAAAACACAATGGCTCCTATTCCAAAAAAAAACTAACTACACCCGGTTCAAATAAAACCCTTGGAAAAGAACCGCGGCACAAAGAAAAACCAAGGGGGAATTATTACACTACCTACAAAGAAAATCTTTTTTTTTTTTTTTCTTTAGACTTAAATCCCTCAAGAAAATTGTCTAATAGATCCATCGTCGGGAAAAGTCCAATCTTTTCTATTTTAAAAAAAAATTATTCAATTAAACTAACACAACTAAAATAGCATAGAAAGTCACCCAGACAATCTCCTCACCCCACACTTAAAATTGTGCATTGTCCCCAATGCACACCATAACTAATAAAAGGGTAAAAGAGACTCCCTGGTAGGCCAAAGGCCGAAGCACTAACAGCTCATGGGGTACTCAGACTTCTCCCAAGCTTGGTCCTTCGTGCGGGTACCTCACACTTAGTTCCAACCATTTGATTTGTTGTCGCATCCTTCCAATACAAGGCTTTCCATGCTCCTAAAAAAAAAAAAAAAAAATTGACACTACAAAAATAATACTATTAAAAAAAATAAAAAATAAATAAAAGAAAGCAATAAAGCTGGGTTGCCTCCCAACAAGCGCTTGATTTAACGTCGCGGCACGACGTGAATCACTTTTTGCCTCCACCTCGAGCTTATGAATTGAACCCCAAGTTTTGATTCAAGCTTATGATTATGGTCATGGGGCGGTGGAACGAATCCAACTGGCCCAAGAAAATAATGTAGTATTCTGCACTCCTTGGCCTTTGTATGAGGTATGTAATCCTGACTTTCTGGCAAGAAGAATTCCAGAATATATGCACCTTGTTCCTCATTCCTTGACTCTTCAATTGGTTCGGATGACTCTATTTCCATATCATCATCCAAACATAATGTGAAAAAATGCTTGGAGTGTGGACCAATGCGCTCAAACACATGAACTTCAGGACTTTCAACATCCTCAACATCAATGATACTAGAGTCAACAAAATTTATATCCTCAAAGTCCTTGGCTGGCTCTAGTCTCACTTCTTCAACATTAACATCCTCAAATTGTAGTTGGTTAGGTTGTTGATGTTCTACTCTGACCTCCCCAATTAACACCTCGAATTCATGCTCTTCTTGGCTATTATCCTCAATATTGGCTTGTTGAGCATTAAAAGCTCCAACCACTTGACTCAATTGAGCCTCCAACTTGCGCATAGTTGCCTCTTGCCTTTCTATCTGCAATTGTTTTTCATTATTTTGTTTCAAAAGTCACTTTAACATATCATGATCTCCTTCAGGTCTGCATCCCCAGGTTCTTTGTTCCTGTTAACTTCACAGGAAAGGTAGAATCATCATAGTAAGGGGTTGGGGGAAGATAAAAAATATAAGCACAACCATAAAAGTGACCATTTTTACCACCACACACATTCCACAAATAAGATTGAGTTAGTGCACATAACTCGCTCTCAGGAACGTTTTAAAAATTTTGCCACGGGTGGTTTCCTTCACAATATGTATGGAGATCAATAGTAGAATTATCTACACCTAAATTCCCATAATTCCAAGATGTCATGTTTCTCAAATTATCAGTTATAATAAAATAAAAATAAAAATACAAAAAAAATAAAATAAAAGTTCAAACTCGAAACCTAGAAATATATACAGCTACAACTACACCGTTAGTTCCCCGACAACGGCGCCAAAATTTGATCACGAACTCTAGTCCTAAAAAGGATAAGCGGTCGCTGCAAATATAATCCGGTCTAAAAGTCCGGAGTCGAATCCCACAGAGAACTAAGGCTTCACTATAATTGTTCAATATCACCAAGACGACAAGCTCGAATAACTTTTAAGTTATAAAGAATAAGATTCTTATATCTAACTAATTAACTAAGAAACTAAAGCAGCAAATTAACAACTAAAGATACTAAGGGTTGGAGATTGAATTTAGGAGGTCTAGAGTTATGATTTTCCCAAATGTTGGAATCCTTCCCGCTATGTTCCCTACAATTTCGCATATGTATTCTCTATTGATCGTGAGCACTTTTGTTGCCGTAATTCTCTCTCGAGCAACTACAACAATTTACTAGACATATTCTCTCGAACTGCGCTAGTTGGCTTTATCTAACAGCTCATTATGACCACGTCAAGGCTTTGTTATTTCTAAACCTACCTTTAAACCCACTGTATTGATTTTCTCACATACATTAGGAGTGACGTTGTTCAACAACTACCTAAATATGTACTCTCTCTCGAGCAGTACACACTAAATAGGCAGAGTCAATTGATGGCCATTCAATCAACAACAACAAACACGTAGTTGAACAAGTAGAGAAATCCAACGACTTAACTATATAAAAATATAACAAGAATTCATCCTACAAAAGGTTCTATCAGAACTCTAGATAACAAATTAGCTATTTATAATAGTATGCAAAAATACAATACTAGAATTCATAACCAATAATGAAAAAATAGAAAGAGGAAGGAAAAACTCGTACAAGAATTCTCCGCCTTGTTCCTATTGTGTCTCTGCCTCCTTAGGTCGAATCTGTGTTAAAAATTGATCCCTTCCTTCAAAAATACCATTTTTCCATGTATATATACCAAGTAGGGTCGGGCCCAAAACTATTATACCTTCTCCTACACGAAAAAGGACAATTTTTTCAGGTCTGGACGCCGCGGTCGCGGTCAACCGCGGTACGAACGCGGTATTTGGCAAGTATACTGCCTCAGCCCGCCTCAGGTCCGCGGTTGCAGTTTCGACCGCGTTTTTCACCCTGTTCCGTTTGGAAACGTAAAACATGAAAGTTGTATTCCTTTGAGTTAGCTTTCCAATCATATATTGTGGAGCCCAAATGGAATTCTGAGCAAAAAGTTATGTGCATTTTACTAGACAGTGCGCAATATGCCTACTCGATTCTTCGTTTTGTTGCTCTATCATCTGTTGATCCCCGAATACGATCCCGGCTTAATTCCTTGGGCTTTTACTCAGACTTCAAAGCTCCAAATCACTTGAATTCATTCCATAACATCTAAATAGCTCGGAATGACTCCTACAAGGCATAAAACACACAATTAGTGCAAGACACTAGCGATTAAAGCTCAAACTCAATCAAAGTGCAGTAAATTTGAGTGTAATAAGCGACTAAAATACGTAATTATAGCCTATCAGCAACAACACTACTTGAAAGTAGCTTAACTTTTGAGCTTTAATTTTTTAGGGAATATTTGGTTTAAAAATGAGTATTTGAAATTAAATTGAAAACTTTCTACGTAAAAACTTGTAATTTTGATAAAATGGACCTTAGGCTTAACTCACCCCCAAAAGTTAGTTTATAAGGTAAGGATTGCCCAAGACCATATAAGGAGACCAAGACATCCACTACCCACATATGTGGGACACAATTAAACACCCTCCCCTCACGTCCGGAGCGTGAACAACATAAATGAGGGCCCAACATCGGTAACAATAAACCGGGATGGGTCTGGCTCTGATACCCTGATAAAATAGACCTTAGGCTTAATTCAACCCCAAAAACTAACTTATGAGGTGAGGATTGCCAAAGATCATATAAGGAGATCAAAACACCCATTACCCACCGATGTAGGACACAACTCAACATATTTTACTTGAAACTCTTTTCTTGCTTCGTCAAACAACGAGAAGGTACTTTTCCTCCTATTTCTTATTTACAATCAGGGGCGGCCCTACCCTAAAGCAAGTAAAGCAACTGCTTTAGGCCCCACATTTGTGGGGGCCCCATTTTTTATTACACCTAATATATTATATACTCTCTATGTTTCAATTTAGATGAGATTGTTTGACTCGTTAAGGAGTTTAAGAAAAAAAGATTTTAAACATTTATGGTCTTAAAAGCTTAAGGGGTAAAAGGATTTGCAACTAATATGATTTCTGCCAAGAAAATTGCATATGAAATGAAAATCAAGCCCGAACTTAGTAAGTAACGTGTGATATATAGAAAAAAATAATTTGACGAGAATATTGATATTGAAATCTCAAAATCTCTCGAAGAGTCCTTCAAAATTAATTGCTATTTATACATAGTAGACAAGACTATTTTTTCACTTCAAAATAGATTTGAACAATTCGAATCATATGAAAATATTTTTTTGTTTTCTATTTAGCATAAAAAACTGAGATCACTAAATGATGGAAATTTGGAAAAATACTTCCTTAATCTTGAGTGTTACTTAAAGCATAATAATCAATCTGATATTGATGGTTTCGATTTATTTTCTGAATTAAAAGTGTTAAGGAAAATAGTACATTTAGAAGATAACAGTTTGATTGATATACTCAATCAAATAAAAAGTTTTTGATTCTTTTCCAAACGCCTATATTGCTTATAGAATAATGTTAATAACTCCTGTTTTACTTCAACAGGAAAAAGTTTTTCGAAATTAAAATTGATAAAATCTTAACTAAGCTCAATAATGTCTGAATAGAGTGAGTTTAACTGAATTAACTATATTGTAATTGAGAAAGAATTATTAGAAAAAAATTGATTATAAAAAAAATTATTAATAACTTTGCATCTAAAAAAACTAAAAAAAAAAATGGACTTCAAATTAAAAAAATATTAAAAAATTTAAGGCCCCTCATCAAATTTAGCTTTAGGCCACAAAATTGATCGGGCGGCCCCTGTTTACAATTTATAGAGAAAGGATAAGAAATATGTTTGTGTTTAAATCCTTGAAACCCTCTTTGATGCTCGTATTGATTACAAAAGTTTTTGCAATTTTTTTTCCTTTGATACGTATTTAGTACTAATTGAATAACTTAGTGCGTAGTAGTAGTTTACATAAGGAACAATGCGAAACATTTATACTTCAAACTGTATTGTGGAGTGTGGACCATGGGATGTGCAGTATACAACTATACATATATGTTAAGACATGTATACAATGTCATAATCGCAAAGCTAGTAGGTATATGTAATTTCTCAGTATATACATACAAACGAAATAAGTTACACCAACAGTCAAGAGAAGGAAAATGATCAAATTTACTCCTCTACTATTCTAAATTGAGCTATTTTGCTCTCCGTATAACTTTTGGTGTAATATTATGGAAAAATTATATTGTATAGCCACTGTAAAAATAATAGCCAAAAAATGTATAAAATTTATATATTTTTTGTATATGTATATATTATGTATGTTATATACAAAAATTATACAAATTTTAAACACTTTTTCGGCTACTAGAAGCAATAGTTTTTGGCGCGGGCTAAAAGTGATAATACGCCTAATATTATCATCAATTAGAAAAAAAGTCTTGCTTTTTTCTTGACCCCCTGTAAACCTAATTAACGGTAATTTTAAATCTATTAATATATAATAGGAGAGGCAAAGAACTATTATGATGACAAGTGTCATAACATTAAATTGGCACATGTAAAAAATTTGGACAATCCTCCAACTGTCTTGGAGTTTCAAAATTCAAATTTATTTAAAAATAGATGTGAAAGACACCTTTTTTTTCAAAATTCAAAAATTTTAAATTTTTCAAGCAATAGAAACTACCAATAAAAACCACCAACTACTCCCACTTCCTCCACTCCCCTTCCTTTTAAAAACTAACTGAATTTCTCCTCTTGCAAGACACGTTTTTTTTCAAAATTCAAAAATTTTAAATTTTTCAAGCAATAGAAACTACCAATAAAAACCACCAACTACTCCCACTTCCTCCACTCCCCTTCCTTTTAAAAACTAACTGAATTTCTCCTCTTGCATATATTGGATTAGAAAAATTTATAGTTCCCTTTTTTCTTTCACTTAAAAATTTGCCGGGGAAAATTTCATCCAAAATCGTTCTTTGTGATTTTTCGTTGTTCGATGAGTAAATTGCTAAGCATCTAATCATCATTTTGCAATTATGCATCTCAGGTGATGTACTTCCTTCTGCTTTTGACTTTTTCCTTTCATGTGTGAATGCTGAATGTGAGCACGTGATTTTTGCCGCGCTTAAATTACTCCTATAAATTCATTAGAATTAGAATTTTTCTTCTATTATTTGAATTTNTATAAAAAATTATTCAATTAAACTAACACAACTAAAATAGCATAGAAAGTCACCCAGACAATCTCCTCACCCCACACTTAAAATTGTGCATTGTCCCCAATGCACACCATAACTAATAAAGGGTAAAAGAGACTCCCCGGTAGGCCAAACGCCGAAGCACTACAGCTCATGGGGTACTCAGACTTCTCCCAAGCTTGGTCCTTCGTACGGGTACCTCACACTTAGTTCAAAGGAACAGGTTTGTTGTTGCATCCTTCTAATACCTTTGCTTTCCATGCTCCTAGAAAATAAAAAATTGACACTACAAAAATAATACAATTAGAAAACAATAAAAAAATAAAAGAAAGCAATAAAGCTGGGTTGCCTCCCAACAAGCGCTTGATTTAACGTCGCGGCACGACGCGAATCACTTTTTGCCTCCACCTCGAGCTTATGAATTGAACCCCCAATTTTGATTCAAGCTTATGATTATGGTCATGGGGCGGTGGAACGAATCTAACTGGCCCAAGGAAATAATGTAGTATTCTGCACTCCTTGGCCTTTGTATGAGGTATGTAATCCTGACTTTCTGGCAAGAAGAATTCCAGAATATATACACCTTGTTCCTCATTCCTTGACTCTTCGATTGGTTCGGATGACTCTATTTCCATATCATCATCCAAACATAATGTGGAAAAGTGCTGAGTGTGGACCAATGCGCTCAAACACATGAACTTCAGGACTTTCAACATCCTCAACATCAATGATACTAGAGTCAACAAAATTTATATCCTCAAAGTCCTTGGCTGGCTCTAGTCTCACTTCTTCAACATTGACATCCTCAAATTGTAGTTGGCTAGGTTGTTGATGTTCTACTCTGACCTCCCCAATTAACACCTCAAATTCATGCTCTTCTTGGCTACTATCCTCAATATTGACTTGTTGAGCATTAAAAGCTCCAACCACTTGACTCAATTGAGCCTCCAACTTGCGAATAGTTGCCTCTTGCCTTTCTATCTGCAATTGTTTTTCATTATTTTGTTTTAGAAAGCACTTTAACATATCCTTGATCTCCTTGAGGTCCGCATCCTCAGGTTCTTTCTTCCTATTAACTTCACAAGAAAAGGTAGAACCATCATAGTAAGGGGTTGGGGGAAGATAAGAAATATAAGCACAACCATGAAAGTGGCCATTTTTACCACCACACACATCACACACATTCCACAGATAAGATTGAGTTGGTGCACATAACTCGCTCTCGGGAATATTTTGATAATTTTTATACGGGTGATTTCCTTCACAATATGTATGAGGATCAATAGTAGAACTATCTACACCTAAATTTCCATAATTCCAAGATGTCATGTTTCTCAAATCATCAGTTATAATAGAATAAAAATAAAAATACAAAACAAAACAAAATAAAAGTTTAAACTCGAAATCTAGCAATATATACAGCTACAACTACACCGTTAGTTCCTCGATAACGGCGCCAAAATTTGATCACGCCCAACTCTAGTCCTAAAATGGATAAGCGGTCGCTGCAAATATAATCCGGTCTAAAAGTCCGGAGTCGAATCCCACAGAGAACTAAGGGTTAGCTATATCTGTTTAATATCACTAAGAAGACAAGTTTGGACAATTTTCTAAATTATAAAGATTGAGATTTATATTTCTAACTAATTAACTAGCAAATACTAGAAAGCGGTAAAATTATCAACTAACGAGACAAAGGGTTAGAGACTAAATTAAGGAGATCTAGAGTTATGATTTCCCCAATTGTCGGAATCCTTACAACTATATTCCCTACAATTTCGCCGATGTATTCTCTACTGATCGTGAGCTCTTTAGGTGCCGTAGTTCTCTCTCGAGCAACTACAACAATTTACTAGACATATTCTCTCGAACTACGCTAGTTGGCTTCATCTAACCGCTCACTATGACCACGTCAAGGCTTTGTTATTTCTAAACCTACCTTTAAACCTGCTGTATTGATTTCTCACATACATCAGGAGTGACGTTGTTCAACAACCACCTAAATATGTATCCTTTCTCAAGAAACACATAATAAATAGGCACAGTCAATCGATGGCCATTCAATCAACAACAATAAACACGTAGTTGAACAAGTAGAGAAATCCAACGGCTCAATTATATAAAAACATAACAAGAATTTATCCTACAAAAGGTTCTATCAAAATCCTAGATAACAAATTAGTTATTAATAATAGTATGTAAAACTACAATACTAAAAGTCATAACCAACAACGAAAAATAGGAAGAGGAAGGAAAAACTCATTGAAGAATTCCCCGCCTTGCTCCTATTGTGTCTCTGCCTCCTTAGGTCGAATTTTGTGTCAAAAATATGTCTCCTCTCTCAAAAATACCATTTTTCCATGTATATATGCCAAGTAGGGTCGGACCCAAACTATTATATCTTCTCCTACGCGAAAAAGGACAATTTTTTCAGGTCTGGACGCCGCGGTCGCGGTCAACCGCGGTACGAACGTGGTATTTGGCAAGTATACTGCCTCAGCCCGCCTCAGGTCCGCAGTCGCGGTTTTGACCGTGTTGTTCACCCTGTTTCGTTTGGAATTTGGAAGAACATAAAACGTAAAAGTTGTAGCCCTTTGAGTTAGCTTTCCAACCATATATTGTGGAGCCCAAATGGAGTTCTGAGAAAAAAGTTATGTGCATTTTACTAGACAGTGTGCAATATGCCTACCCGATTCTTCGTTTTGTTGCTCTATCATCCGTTGATCCTCGAATACGATCCCGGCTTAATTCCTTGGGCTTTTACTCAGACTTCAAAGCTCCAAATCACTTGAATTCCTTCCATAACATCTACATAGCTCGTAATCACCCCTACAAGGCATAAAACACACAATTAGTGCAAGACACTAGCGATTAAAGCTCAAACTCAATTAAAGTGTAGTAAAGTTGAGTGTAATAAGCGACTAAAATACGTAATTATAGCCTATCATCAGGCATCATCGAAAAGTTGCATAAACAAAGTGTGATTCCCAGAATTTAATAAGTACTCATGGCCGCTGGGGCAACTGCAAGTGCAATCATGGATCAATCATCAGTAATCATGCAAACATATTTAAACTTATCAAGGAAATATTAACAGTCAACAAGAGCAAAAACAGTAGATATCATTGATAGAAGATATGTCGCTACCACAATCCACAAACAGAAAGCAAAAATATTCAAAACATGAGCAAAAAGAAAGAGAAATCCCTAATATGGGTCACTGGTGGTGCTAGATAGGTTCAGGAGATAAAGGCTAGTATTCTTAAGGCTTGGGGGAGCTAGAGGGTTGGTTTTGGGCTTGGAGAAGATTCAACATATTGTGAAGAATCCCATCATTCTTCTCCTTTTCCTTCGTAAGCTCAGTTCTGAGAGCATCCCTCTCAGATTCAGCCTCTACTAAGCGAGCCTTTAGCCCAGCTATCTCAGCATCCTTGGCCTCACTTTCCTGAACTAGAGCTCTGACTTTACTGTTGATAGGTGTCTTCTTGGATGAACCAGGTTCATTTGGAATGGCATTAACTAGATAGTCACAAGCAATTAGAGTATTAATGCCAAAGTAATCTTTGCTTGTGGCCATTTCCCACTTCTTCAGAGGCACCTTGCACCGATCCAGAACAGTAGTCAGAATAAATCCATAGGGGGTGGCATGGGCCTTGGAGCCATTGATAACCCTGTCCAGTAACTTGATGATGAATGCAGGCTAGTTAATTTGCCTTCCACTTTCAAGGCACTCCATCAGAACTAAGTCAATATAGTTAGCAATGTGCCTTCTTTCCTGCCTGGGCAGTAGCCACTTGTTGACAAACTCAAAGAGGACTTTGTGCTGTGGCTTCATTTCACTTTTGTGCACAAATTTGGCCTCATTCACTTCTTCAACATCACAGAATCGCCTAGTGATTTCAAGGGTAGGAGGAAGGGAATCCAGACTTGGCCATCTTTGCCTAGTGTAGTCATCATATTCCTCAGCAGGGATGTTAAGAATCTCTCCCAGCTTTTCTGCATCAAAAGTCACTTGAACTCCTTTTACTTGGCTAGTAACTGTGCCATCTTTGACTTCGACATTGGCCATGAATTCAATGATTTCATTCCTAGCTAGCCTTCCATCCATCTGAAGGACCATGTCCTTCCATCCCTGAGCAGCTAGGGCATCAACCAAACGAACCATTCCTGGTTCTACCAAGTCTTTCAGCAATCTTCCCTTCAAAATTTTTCTTTTGCCAAACTTGGCCAGCTTGTCCTTTTCACCATTAGACTCACACTCTTCTTTACCACTCCATTCCTCATCTTCAGAAACTCTAACTTGTTTGGTTTTCACTGCAGACCTTGTCCTCTTGGCCAATGAAGGTTCAGCAGCCTGAGACACAGATGAAAACTTCTTGGAAGAAGTCTTGGTCTTTTTGGGTTTGGGGGTCTGAACCTCCATTGTTGCATGTTCCTCCTGATGGACCTATTCCATCTCCTCAACATCAACAGCTTCAGAGGAGTCTGCAACCTTACCTTTTCCTTTTTCCATCCTCTTCTTCTTGCTTTCAGCCAAAGCCTTTTGTAATTCACTCTCACTTTGTTTCACCATACTCCTTGTGGCTCTCCCCATTGGCAAGGGAATTTCAGTAGTTGTTTGGGAAGAAGCCTTTCTTTTCTTGGAAGATTTTGCAGTGCTGAGGGCTTTTGGTGTTGGGGTTCTCCTTTTTTTGGATCATAACTGGCACCTACTTTCTTTAGAAGGTCTGCTAGGGTTTCCTAAATAGATGAACCAGGTTCGTCTGCCTGTAAACTTAAATTAACCAACCCTTCAGCAGCCTCCCCTGAACCACTTCCCCTGGACTTCTTGCCACTTTCTTCCACAGTTGCCTCTTCAACCCCACAGATAGCTGGTATTGGCAATTCAAAAATGGGTGAAGAACCAACCACTCCTTTCCCTTTTCCCCCCACATCACCACATACACCCTCTCCCCTTTTCTTTTTCAATTTTCTTTTTACCTCCTCTCCTTTCCAATTCAGGTAATTCCACATTCCTAATAGACCCAACCAGAACAAACCTATTATCTACATTCTCAACCAAAATAGAACGTACCTCAGAAGGGGAGTTTTGAGCCTTCTCAGTGTCAGAAGACCCAGTTCCTTCCCCCTCACTTGCAGATTTGAACGAATCTTCTGAGTTCTCAGAATCTTGGGCTTGACTTGCCTTTAATTTCTCGTTTAATTTCTTTGAAAGAGCACCAGATGCCACCGTTTTGCGAGCAAGCATTTTTACTCGCCTTCTCCTAGGTTGAGGAGTTGTGCTAGGTGGATGAGGGGTGGATGAATCAGAGGGAGTAGGTTGTGGAGGAGTGCCAGGGTTATCTTGAGGGTTCGGCATTGTAACTGATTTCTTGAGAGAGTTTGTGAGTTAGGCTTTTGGAAGAGAAAACAATTTAGAGTGAAATAGATTTTTGACGGTTTGAGTAGTGAGGTTGGCAGAGGGTAATGATGAGTATTTGATGAAAGAGACCTATTTAATGACTAACGGTAGCTTTTAGCAGTCAATTAGAGGTCTAATCAACCTGAAATTGCAGGTTGAATGAACGATTAAGCTTCCCTAGATTTTAGGCATTTTTTGTGGTGAGAATTCTAATAGGGACGAAACTGGTTCAAAAACAAATGGATAGGATATTATGATGTTTTGAACATAAGTAGGACTCTGCTCATGATTTAAATATTTATATTTCTAATTGTGCAGAGTATAAGAAACATACCTCGTTTTTCAGATGACCAATACTGATGAACCAGGTTCTTCATTTTAGAATTCTCTTGATCATGCCTCAATTTACCATAATAGAATTTTTTTTGTTAGAGATCAGTGAGTNCACATGTCACAGGAGTATACTATTTACAATATGAAACTGAGTAAAAATTAATCTAGATATTTACACAAGTTCTAGATTTCCTAGCCAATTTTTTTTCGTTGTGCATTCTGAGCTGATCCCATTAGGTGATCTTAATCATCCCTAATTCTAACCTGTTCCTTTCAAAGCTTTCTCTACTCAGTGCTTTAGTAAAGAAGTCAGCAATTTGTTTATTAGTAGCACAGAATTCTATGGTAATCAATCCTTTCTCATAGTTGTCCCTTAAGAATTGATGCCTAACATCTATGTGCTTAGTCCTCTTATGATGAAATGGGTTCTTGGTCATACTAATAGCACTAGTGTTATCACAAAAGATATGGATACAACCAATTTCAATGCCAAAATCCATCAGCTGCTGCTTGATCCACATCAGTTGAGCACAACAAGAGGCAGCAGCAACATACTCGGCCTCAGCAGTGGATAAGGCCACTGAATTCTACTTTTTAGTGGCCCATGATACCAGACATGAACCAAGAAAATGAGCCATACCTGAGGTGCTTTTCCTATCCACAAGGAAACCTGCATAGTCAGCATCATCATATCCTACTAGATTAAAGTTACTACCTTTAGGGTACCAAAGACAAAGATCAGTAGTGCCTTTCAAATATCTCAGTATCCTCTTGACAACAGTCAAGTGGGATTCCTTAGGATTTGCCTGAAAACGAGCACAAAGCCCTACACTGAAAACTATGTTAGGTCTGCTAGCAGTAAGATATAAAAGTGAGCCAATCATACCCCTATACAACTTCTAAGCAACAGATGAACTAGGTTCATCTATGTCTAATTTAGTAGCTGTTGCAATGGGTGTGTCTATTTCTTTTGATTCATCCATTTTAAACTTCTTAATCAACTCTTTTGCATATTTCTGCTGATGGATTATGGTTCCATTTGGGTTTTGTTTGATCTGTAAGCCTAAGAAAAAGTTAAGCTCACCCATCATACTCATTTCAAATTCACTCCCCATTAATTTGCAAATTCCTTACTTAGTTTTTCAGTGGTTGCCCCAAAAATTATGTTATCAACATATATTTGTACTACTAGAAGATCCTTACCTTTTTCCCTCAAGAATAAAGTGGTGTCAATCTTACCTCTTTTGTATCCATGTTCAAGCAGGAATTGAGATAGACGTTCATAACATGCTCTAGGAGCCTGCTTGAGTCCATATAGGGCCTTGTCCAATTTGTATACATGATCTGGACACTCCTTACTTTCAAACCCTGGAGGTTGTTTGACAAAGTCTTCTTCCTTTAAGTAGCCATTGAGGAAGACACTCTTCACATCCATTTGGTGAAGGGTGAATTCCATGTGTGCTGCAAAGGCTATGATGAGTCTTATTGCCTCCAGTCTTGCTACTGGAGCAAAGGTCTCATCATAATCTATGCCCTCCTCTTGGCCATAACCTTGGACCACCAGCCTTGCCTTGTTCCTTGTAACTGTTCCATCTTTATCAAGTTTGTTTCTGAAGACCCATTTAGTGCCAATCACTGATCTGTCCTTGGGTCTTGTGACCAGATGCCAAACTTGGCTTCTTTCAAACTGATTGAGTTCATCTTGCATTGCATTCACCCAATCTGCATCCTGCAAAGCTTCAGCAACATTTTTAGGTTCAGTAAGAGATAAGAATGCATCAAAAGCACACAGATTCTTTAATTGAGATATGGTTTTAACTCTAGAAGTTGGATCAGTAAGGATGTTCTCAATGGGATGATAACTTTGATACTTGTAAGGTTTCACAACCAACTGATTTCTGTTTGGAGTTTCTCCCATGTATTGTTGCTGAGGAACAGGCTCATGAACAGGTTCCATTAGGGAGTTAGATTCATTTATTCTTTGTTCAGTTCCCTCTGTCAGGTTGCCCCGGATGGAAGAACCTGTTCCATCACCTGTTCCTTCTTTTGGTGCATCTTCAGCTTGAGCTGTGACTTCACTCAATTCTTTTACTAGCCCAATGGCTTCATCTTCATGTTCCTGTCTCTCAGAAAGAATGTTAGTTTTATCAAAAACTACATGTACACTTTCTTCTACACACAAAGTTCTTTTGTTGTACACTTATAAGCTTTGCTATGTGAAAAATATCCCAAGAATACTCCGTCATCACTTTTGGGATCAAACTTACCTAGGGAGTCCTTTCCATTATTGTGCAGAAAGCACTTGCATCCAAATGCCCTAAGATGGGATATATTTGGTTTTCTCCCTTTAAGTAACTCATAGGGAATCTTCTCTACAAGAGGTCTAGTCATGCACCTATTAATGATGTAACATGCAGTATTTACAGCCTCTGCCCAGAAGCTATGGGGCAGTTTACTAGAAAGAAGCATAGTCCTAGCCATATCTTCAAGAGTCCTATTCTTTCTTTCAACTACTCCATTTTGTTGAGGAGTCCTAGGTGCAGAGAAATTATGATCTATACCATGCTCATCACAAAATTCAGCAAACTTAGCCTTTTCAAATTCAGTTCCATGATCAGACCTAATTGATGCAAGTTGATTACCTCGTTGTTTCTAAGTTTTTCTAACAAAGGCAGTAAACATGTCAAAGTCTTCATCCTTAGATGTTAAGAACAATACCCAAGTAAACCTAGAGTAATCATCAACAAGTACCACCACATATTTCTTACCACCTCTGCTCAATGTTCTCATTGTACCACAGAGATCCATATGAACCAGTTCCATCGTCCTGGTCGTTCTTACCATTTTCTTGCTTTTAAAAGAGGATCTTACCTTCTTCCCCCTTGCACCAGCCTCACAAACTTTGTCTTCCTTGAACTTGATGTTAGGTAACCCTATCACCAGGTCCTTGGAGAC
Source organism: Nicotiana attenuata (assembly GCF_001879085.1). NCBI lineage: Eukaryota > Viridiplantae > Streptophyta > Magnoliopsida > Solanales > Solanaceae > Nicotiana > Nicotiana attenuata. Next base: position 104,734 of record NW_017673465.1, read on the forward strand.
TAATTTGTTAAGTTGATTTAGACTTGCATGACCAAGTCTTTTGTGCCACAGGAGGGGATCATTGTCCAACACACTCAAGCAAGTGAGTTCATTTTCTGAAAGAGTGGACAAATCTACAATGTATATCTTGTTAACTCTTTTTCCCTGCAAAACAATCTTGTCAGTGATAAGATTAATCACAAAACATTTAGTAAAGGTGAATGCTGCCAGGTTACCTCTGTCACATAGTTGTGATACACTGATTAAGCTATATTTCAAGCCATCTATCAAGTAGACATTCTCAATGGAATGTGAGTCTGTCTTAACTACCTTTCCAACCCCAATGATCTCACCTTTCTTCCCATTTTCAAAGGAGACATTACCTCCTTTTAGGTCCTCAAGTGAAAGGAACTGGTTCTTACTTCCAGTCATATGCTTTGAGCAGCCACTATCCATGTATCATATTTGGCTACTTCCCTTCACTTGGACCTGCAAAACGAAATCAGGGGTTAGTCTTAGGAACCCAAACTAGTTTGGGTCCCTTTTTATAGGCAAAGGGGTGAATTAAATTCCTTTTAGCCCATCCAGGCAACCTATTTTTCTTTTGAACAAAGGTTTTGTTCTTTTGACTGGCATTTTCTTTTGCATTACATTCACTTTTGTAATAACCAGCCTTGCCACAGTGTGTGCAGATTTTGTTCTTAGGAAGTGTGATGTACTTGCTTTTGGGATCCCACTTAGGTGGTGGAGTCCCATAGCCAAGTCCTCTCTTATTGCTACTGTGGTGCTCTTGTAGGCAGGATAGTGCATCAGAGGACTTATTCCATTTGCAAGTTCTGTCTAGTTCCTGCTTCACCTTGCCTAGATCTTCTTTTAGGACTCTTTTCTACTCATCGTTCTTGTACAACTCATCCTTCAATTTTTCTTAGATTTTCTTCTAAGGTGAGATATGTGTGATCAGCTTCTTCTTACCTGTTCCTAATTTCAGTTTTAAGCTTTTAGACCTAAGTTCTAAGACACTGGTGTCAAGTTCAAGAACTTGGTTCTTCAACTCAGTATTTTTACTATCATTTTCACTAGCCCTAAATTTCAGATTTTTGCACTTGGCTTTTAGGATCACACATTCCCTAGAAAACTGTTCCTTCTCATTGTTTATGATCTCAGACTCATCAATAAAGTCTCGCAATAATTCAGATAGCCTTTCTTTAGATAAAAATTTAATCTTATCTTTGAGATGAATCACACTTACCTCTTGTTCATCGTCTGATTCTCCAATGGCCATAAGTGCTTGTTCATCTCCAGCTTCATCTTCTGAATCCTCATCTGAGGTTTCTCCCCAAGCAGCAACTATAGCCTTTGTTGATCCTTTGTTTCTTTTGGGTTGAACTTGTTCCTTCTTCCTGTTTCTTCGTTCAGCCCTTTCCTTCTTCCATTCAATTTTCCACTGAGGACAATTCTTGATCATGTGGTCAGTCTTACCACATTTGTAGCAGCCCTCGTTGGTCTGTTTTTCAGGAGCCCTTGGTTTGTTGAAGGTTGCACCTCTTGAACCCTTTCCTCTCATTAGGTACTTCTTGAAATCCCTTGTGATCATTGCCATTTCATCATCCTCTAAGTCTGCACCTTCAGCTATTCTGAGAGCCAGGCTTATTTCCTTCTTGGGTGCATCCATCTTCATGGGTTTGCCTTCTCAGTTCATAGGCAGTGAGATTTCCAATCAGCTCATCCAACTTGAGAGTAGTCCTGAATAGTAGTGACTTTGCTTTCCCAAGTTACTGGCAAGACCCTTGTAAAGATTTTCTCAACCTTGTCTTCTTCAAGGATAATTCTTCCAAGAGACTTAAGTTCATTTGTTAGTGTTGTGAACCTTGTGTACATTTCTTGGATGGTTTCTCCTTCCTTCATGGTAAATTCTCATATTGAGAATACAACAGTGTTCCTCTTGATCTCTTTATTTGAGGAGTTCCTTCATGGGCCACTTGTAGAGTGTCCCAGATCTCCTTAGCAGTAGTACAACTTTGAATTCTGTTGTACTCGTCTGGACCTAGTCCACACACAAGCCATTTCTTGACCTTGGCATTCTTTTCCCATTTCTTCAAATCTTCAGCAGTACAATCATCTCTCGTCTTTGGCACGTCCACTCCTTCAGCATTCTTCTTTGTAGTAGCCAGGGGACCATCAGTAACAATATCCCAAAGTTCATAGTCTTCTCCTATGATGTGGTCTCTCATCGTGTTCTTCCACCAGGAATAGTACTGGTCATTAAAGAGTGGAGGCCTAGCAGTGGATTGTCCTTCCCAGTTTCCAGGTGGTGCATTCATCTTGATCTGTTCCTAAGGTGTTAGCCTCTTCAAGGATAACCCACTCTGATACCAATTGATGCTTTATACTTCAATACCACACAAAAGGGGGGGGGGTGATTTGTGTGGTACCCAATTTTTGCTTAACTTGATTATAGAAGGACCTGGTTCTTCTATGTGTTCCAACTACTGCTGTTGCGGAATAATAAATACAGAAAATAAAGAACACAGAGATTTTACCTGGAAAACACCTGGCTCAAAAGGTGAAAAAATCACGACCTACCTTCCAGTAGGATTTTCCCAAACTCTCCACTAAAATCATTGAGCCAAAAATTGCATTTACAAAAACTCTTTTGTAAACCTAGGATTAACTCTAATTCCGTTGCGGCACACAACCTCAACTGTTGCGACAACTTCAGGTTAACTCTAACTTGAAAACTCTAAGTACCTAATACAATTGCTTCTATAAAAGATGAAAGGTACAATGTAAAATCACCTACTACAATTGAACTAGAATAAAGAGATAGACACTTGGAACTGGTTCTTCTATCTGGTTCAAGTAGCTTCAGGATTGCACGCTTGAATCACACATAAATTGCTTGCAAAATTGCCTTGCTATTTTGCTCTCAATTCACGTTTAACTTCTGCTTATGTGCATTACCTGTAAAAGGGAACAAAACTGATATTTAAGGAGTTAGTAATTAGAGATTTACTAGGATACAGATGCTACTCTTCCATGGTGGAAGAGTTCTAGTTGTTCTCATACTCTAACTCTATCTTTTTCCTAAACCGTGTTCTCTTTATGTAAGGAGTCTTTCTCCTTATCCAATATGCAACCTTTTCGATCATGATAAGGAGATATTACTTATGATAAATTATGTTTATCTCCTTCACTTGCATCTCACATGTTTGGGTTGATCACAACTGTGCTTCACAAGATGGACCTGGTCCATGTATGAGTTCCTTTGTCAGTCTTCAAAACTTCACCTTTACTTGGGCCAACGGTCCCTCTTCCAAGGAAGATATAATTTTGTCTTCATAAGAAATTTCAGCACAATTAGCACTCCATCTATTGCATTTAAAAAATTAAAAGTTGATTACTTGATTTTTAAAAGTTGATATATGCACTGCATTGAAGGCAAGTGGCATGTGGAAAGCTAGAGTCTACTGAAACCAAGCTGGTCTTTGTTAAAACTGGTTTATTTAAAAAACCCTCTATACATTTTTATGAAATCATTGAAAAAACAATCTCAGTTAAGTAGACTATGGCATAAAAATCTGCAAATCTGTTTGTTACCAATAAAATTAACGCTTTCCACGTATCTCATGGATGAGTTAAGTCTTACTCATAGAAGACGATTTCGTGTTGTATTTCATTTTGAAGCCAACTAAACTCAGCCTCTAATTAATAATTTAATATACAACATGAAACCTTTTTTTTTTCTTTAATATTTGGTATTTAAAATTCACTGACACATTCCAACCAGCTTCAAATGAGTTTAAGTGCACTTGAGCTACTAAAGCATAAGATTGATGAGGAGCTCTAAATGTAAAAGCGAATCTGAGCAAAAGCTATTGAATTCACGTGAACCCATAGACTACAAGTTAAATCTGCTCTTATCTAGTGGCCTTTTTCTCTTTGTTGAGTCTGAAAATGCCAAGGGGTATCCCCCTATGAATCTATAAACGCTGACAAGTGATAAGTTGTCCCAAGTCTTTCTTTCTTTTATGCACAAGAAGCATTCGTCTAATTTATTAAATAAAAGTAATTTTACTCCCAAGCTGCAAATGCTATGCCTTTGTAGAATCAATGCAATTGCAAAATGAAATTCTTGGTTACATGCCTTGCTAATGGACTTAAAGATGTTTTATTTTCTCAATATACCTTATCTAACAATACAACATAAAAATAAAAGGTGCAACGTAAGTGTTCCGTTATTTTGTTCCGAACATAGAAATGGGTTAATTGTCGTTTTCTGCATTCTTCTACTTTCTAATAAAGCTTCCATCTGAATGAACGTCAGCACGAATTAACCACATTATTAGAGAGTATAATAATCATAATGAGTAGTTGTTGTATCCGAAAGAACCATAAAATCTGCCTTCACAAATACATGCAACTGAAAACTAACCAAGTAGTTCAAGAATAAAACTAGTTATCCAATCACTTCTCCATCATTTAAAGGTTTAAAGGGTCCCAAGAAAGTTTTTTATTCATTATTGTATTTACCGTAACGCAAAATTCTCAGTTTTTTCTTTGCTTCTTCATTCAAGAGATATAAAAGTGAAAATACAACAGCATAAGAAACAAATGCCATAGCCCACAAGCACATACATATGTTCAACTTTTCCAGACACATTTCTCTCACCAAAGGCATACAGCGGCAACATCTTCGGTCTTGAAACGCACAATAAGCAAATAAAACACAATTCCTTGGCAAAAGTTCATCCACAATCACTCCTTCAAGTTTCTTTTTGTTACTATGATATTTAAGATAACGCGAAGATTCCAGTTTTTGCCTTGCTCTTTCATTCAAGAGATACAAAAGAACACATACAACCAAAGAAGAACAAATGCCATATGCATGTGTTCAACTTTTCAAGACACGTTACTCTCTTATTAAAAGCATACAATAGCAACAATTCCAGTCTTGAATGCCCATTAAGCAGACTACACAATTCCTTGGCAAAAGTTCCTCCACAATCACTCCTTTTTCCCTTCTGCGGTTTTCTCCGTAGCTCCTACCTTTACCTCCCCAGAACAACATCCACCAGCATGATGGTGGTGGTGATGCAGATGGTGCTTCTTGCCTTTTAATTGCTTCCTCATGTCATAAGCATCTTCCCCATCAGCATAGTACTTAGCTTCCATGTCGTGAATCTTGTACTGTAATGTCTCTGTGTACAACTTAAATGCAGCCCTGTTGCTCTTCCTCACATGCAGAGACACATACTCTGCCCCAAACACCTGTTCCATGAAAAGAAACAGAACTAGTCACGTCAAGAGGCATAATCAGCATTATCCTAGATACATTCCTTTATAAGAAAGAAGATCGACAAGAACAGCATTGCATTATGAATCAATACTTGCCGCTTACACTCTGTTTGGATCATTGTTCCTCATCGTTTTATAATGTATTGTATTGTATTATATCGTATTGTATCGTATTGTTTTATGAATACAATGTTTGGATAGATTGTATTGTTTGTTATTGCTAAATAATATTTTGCTGTTTGGTTTGACTGTATCGTACTGTACTGTAATTGATAAGTTTACTAAAATACCCTCAATTATTTAAATATTAAATTTATCAAAAATTATGAATAAAAATAATTTAAACACAAGAAGGCAAAACACCTTAAGAAAGTAGAACAAAGGAGCGAGACAGAAGAAGGCAAAACAAAGGAGCACATCTAGTTAGAATTGAGTTAAAAGCAAATTAGGGGAAAAAATAAAATAGGAGGCGGCAAAACACCTTTAACGTTGGCGGCAGAAGTTCTAGAAAAAAACATAGTAGGTTATAGGTTGGAGATTTGGAGTTAAAATAGAAAAAAAAAGGTAAATGATAAAATAAAATTGTGGAGTAATAAGTTAGGACATAATTGGAAAGAAAATAGGAAACAATCCCACCACACCAAATCGGTTGTTTCAAAAAAGGGGACTTTTCATTGTTCCGGAACAATGGATTTAACAATACAATACAATCAATTTTAATGAAACAATCAAAACAAACATTGTTTTAAGATAACAATACAACACGATACAATGGAGAACAACCATCCAAACAAGCTGTTAGTTTTGAGCTGAAACAAATTCTAACATAAAAGAAATAAGTAACAATTACTATAACATGAATATTATTTTTTTCATAAGTATAAGCATGAGTACTTTATATAAGGAACGACATGAGTACTGACAAAAGTTAGTTCTAAAAAGTGAGAACCAAAACTCATCAATTTAGAAATTCCAAAAGAGACTTAATTACATAATGCTATCCTGAAATGATCTCGCAACACTTATGCTTGCTAAAAGACTCGCCTTAAGCAGTTGTTCAAGCAATAACAGAGATAAAAACAACAACAATGTGTCCCTCCTTTAGTTGGTTTGTCTTCACTTTGGGAGATGGGTCGGGGAGGGGGAACAGAATGAGCGTTAAGAAGATATGCCTACTCATAGAATGTAATAAAGATTACCAAAAGGATAGGGAAAAGTGATAGTAACATAACAGTCTTCTTTGAGTAACAAAAACATTCTCGCCTTGCAATCAATCTTTAATCTTTTATCTCTATTCCTTAAGGGATTGAAATAATGCTACTTTCTGGTATTGTATTTAGGAGAAAATAACCCTCTGTCCTATCTAGGTAGTGCTTTCAATAACTTGCTCCCTATAAAAATTGTGCTAAATGCCTAAATCCTATACAAACTTTTTTAATTTTGTAAAAATAAATAATTTTATTATGTTGGAACCCCCCCCCCCCCCCCCCAAAAAAAAAAAAAAACAAGCAGTATACTGAACAGTAGATTCTCTACAAAACCCAATCTTCTATACAAGTAGGAATCACGTCGGTGCACCAAAAAAGAATAAAGACACGAGAGGCTATTCCTAAAATGTATGAGACCTTTTTCAATTCTTTCAAATATTCTCCTATTTCTCTCCTTCCATACTACCCACATAAGAGCTAAAGCCGCAACCTACATGCCTTTGATATTCTTTTCCTCATTTCGAATGTGCAACTGTGCAACACCTCTCTTATTTTACCCAGTATCACCCATTGTATCACAAAGCAATTCAAAGCCACCCTCCACAAATTCAACACCACATTACAATGCAACAATAGGTGATCAACTATTCCACTTGAACATTTGCACAAATAGCACCAAGTGACATAAGTGACACTTCTCTTCCTTAGGTTCTCCACTGTCAGTATCGCTACCCTTTTTGCCAACCAAAGCAAAAGACCACACCTTTCTGGGCACTCTAGGGATCCATACTGATAAAAACCCGTCCCCCGTCTCATCAACAGTTTCTGGTAGCATGAATTGACTGTGAACAAATCATCAATCATCCCCCACCTCCACAAATCATGTGTTGAAAGCGATATAATCTGCTGTAGAGTTCTCCCACCAAGTTTTGGAACTCTGCCATCTCCCAATCTTGAAGGCTCCTTCCAACCCTGAGGTACCAAAGTACATTCGTCCCCCTCTTGCACCCTTTGGCTCTGTTGGACTGTCAACTCTCTCAGGTTCAATCCTCATGTATATGTTGTAAAAGGAAGCCCTCAACATATATTCTCACAAGACCAACAACACCACTTGTAGTTCCAAAAGTTAATTCTTCTGCCATCCCCGACCCTGAATGTGATATGACGGTGAAAGCTTTCTCATCCCTTCATGATACTCCTACATAAACCATATGCAAACTGAATTGTAAAGTTTTTAGTCCTCCAACCCCCTTCTGTCGTGATGTACAACTATACTACCACCTCTCTTAATAGCGCATGCTTCCCCACTCCAAATCTATATAGCTATAGTTATGTCTGCTAACAGAATGAAATAGAAATTGGTAAACAAGTAGGGCAAAGTGATAACACCATAACATTCTTCCGGCAACGTGATAATGCTATAACGTTCTTCCTTGGGTAAACCGTGTGGCCTTCCAACCAATCTAATTTTTCATCTATGTTCTTTATAAGACTGAAATATTACTGCTTTCTAACACTGTATTTAGGAGTAAATAACTCTTTGTTCGTATCCAAGTCGTGCTTCAGGTGCTTTCCCATATGGTTTCCTCCCTAAATGAAAAACCCACCTTAATTCAAATAAATTAATTTGACCAATATTTTGTTAAAACTAAATCTAATAAAATTGCCAAAAGGGGAGAGAGTAATATACGAAAACAGTCTTCTTCAAGTAAAAATGTAACATTTTAGCCTCTCTAGAGAGAAAATACTCCTCTTCCGTCTACCTTTCCTTTTCTTGTTATCCTTTTTTCCCACTTTAAACCTTAATGATCACCTCTTTCCTTCATTGCTCCATTCGCTTCCCGGTGATCTCCTCTCTTAGGTGATCAACGTAAAACTTTCTATGGGTGTAGAAAACCTTTTTGTTTCAGTTGGCCACCAATCTTTTGAAGTTATCGCACGGTCGTCAAATGAAGTGCTTTGGTTTGAATGATCTAACTAGTAGCTGAGACTGCGAAGAAATTAAATTAAGAATACTGCCAAAAACATGACACACACAGTACTAAGCCACTTCTTACTACCCCAATTTTCTCATAGTTGACAGGGCATCTAAGCAATAAAAAAGATTCAATGACTTTACCTACTAAAAGAATCTTTAATTGGATTGAATTTCATAGGCCAATTCCAATGTTAGAATAAATGCCTTAATTCAATTTCACAAGGAGTATCAGAATTAAGAAGCAAATTAAGAAAAATGGGATTTACCTGTTCCATGGCGTTTTGAGCAGCGGTCATGAGCTTAGTAGCTATACCAAGTTTACGGTGAGTCCTGAGTACGGCTAAGGAGGTGATGTGTCCATGGCACTCAGAGGTTTCTTCCTCCATCTTGGCCAACACGTAGCCCACAATCTTCCCATTGTAATCCTCCGCCACGTACAGAAGCTGCGGCCAAGAGAGTATGTGGTAGAAGTAGTACTTCATCTGGTAGTTTTCAGGAAGGCAAAGCAGATTGCAGGCTTGCATTGCCAGCAAATCATCTATGGTCGCCTTGCGTATGCACACCATCTCGCCAAGCTAGGGTTAGGGTTCGACGATCCGATGGAGCTCTAACTATGGGGGACGCTTCGGAACCAAAATGTTACTATTCCGGACTCGAGAGACAAAAATAATTGGAAAAAAGTTAGAAAGAATTTTTATTGCTTTGAGATAAATTACCATGGGAAAGAGTGACTTAGCCACCAAGTAAAATCCCAAAAAACTCTCTAAAATATAGACATTCATATTAAATATATTTTTATTTATAACACTCCCCCTTGAATGTCTATTCAACAGATAATGTACGTCATTAAAACTTTAACTAAAATAAAACAGAGTGGGAAAAAAATTCTAGAGAAGTAAAAATAGTACACATATCTAACAATATGCATTTTGTTTGCCTCATTAAAAACCTTGCAAGGAAAAACCATTGGGACAAAACCTTGTAACGGAAAAAGAGTACAACGCGTATTAACTCCCCCTGATGAGAGCATCAATGTACATCCTTGAGCCTTCGCATCCCAATCTTGTGCATCATCTTCAAGAGATCATTAGTAGAGATTTGATAAACAAATCGACCATATTAACTTGAATAAATATGTTGCACCTTGAAATCATCATTCTTGATAGATATGTAATATCTTCATAAAATGTCGTGGAATGGCCTTTTCAATATCTCCATAGAGATTCTCGCTATCATATTATCATGCTTATAGTTATAGCAAGATACATATGTGCACAAATTGCACTTAGGATGTAGTACTTCATGACCATGAATTCTATATGCTTTAAGCGATTTGAATCCTTCAAGGGTTGTCATATAAGTTAAGTCATATAAGCCATATAATAGACTTTAATTAGATGCATATCAAGTTTCATGTCATGCTAGACAAATAATATATTGAAAACTGATTGCGCATACTATTTACTTTATACTTTCAAGTGTTTGAAATGCACGTCCAAAACTACATGTCTTTCATATGAAACTAATTCTACTTGAATTGTTTCTCTTCCATTTGGCTAATGTTTTTGTGTCTGTATTCGACAGACTTAAGATCCTCATCTATATTTAGCGCTATCATAGATATCGTCGGCGAACATTTTATATTGGTTCCAATATTTTTTCATAAAGACATAACATAGAGATCTCTTCCTTCATTTCAGGTACTTGAACCTCTCCTGAGATTTTATGAAGTATTATGTCATGTGATCTTCTAGATCACTTGCCTCCTTATTATAATCATTTTGATCAATTGCTCATCTTCTTTATCAAGAAATTTATTTGAAATCGATTTGTCTATACGTTTAAGCGTACCATAGACTTTTTCCTTCTAGGACTTATTCTAATATAAGCATTTGCAGTGAGAATATTGTTACTTTCTTTAGGTCAGCAAATGCGCCTGGCATGCTTTGCAATAATTGCAGATAAATTATCTTTTTATGAACTTCAAGTTCATATTATTTTATTCGGGGATCTTGATGTACAAATTGTTAAATCTGATTTTAATGATGCAAATAATATATCTGTTCTATGTACAGGAACTCATGGATAGCATTCAAAGATTGAAGGAATCAATCAGAGAAGATCAAGGAATCAATGGATAGCTACGAGATCGAAGGAATCAATCAGGGAAATTAAGGAAAGCAATCTGAGATTAGAGAAGATCAAGGAATCAATGGATAGCTACGAGATGGAAGGAGTCAACCAGGGAAATTAAGGAAAGCAATCCGAGATTAGAGAAATCAAAGCCAAGACGGAATCAATCAAAGCCTAGACTTAAGGAATCAAATAAATCAAGCGTATCCAAATCTGGAAAGAGCAAGAGTTTGGGAAGCATATATGGAAAATCATTCAAGTCTCTCGTCAAGCATAGCCGTTGCTGTATAATCTTATTCTTGGAAAGAATCAATTTCTTTCCAAGGATCAAATCACTTGGGTTGGCAAATCTCTCCAGAAACCAAGCCTCTCTCAAAGTATTTAAACTTGTATCTGTACCCTAGAGCCATATACTTTGATCGAACCAAATACCCTCTCTTTGTTCTACTGCAAACAAATATTGCAGGTCTACTAGATCTGCTGTGTAGCAAGTTAGAGAAGAAATAACACTGGTGAGACATTGTATCAAAAGAAACGAGTGATATAGGAACTAAGCTATCGGTGTAAATCACACCATTCTCTGTGTACTTGAAGAAACTCATTTACTGAAAGAGAACTCCCTTGCAACCCAAGGGGACTGGACTAGGATTCACATTGAATCTGAACCAGTATAAAAACTCCGGTTTTCTTAATTCCTGCATTTAATTTCTGCATTTTAAATTCTGTCCTTACTATTATCAAGTTCTTATATCTAGTCGACTAATTGTAAAACTAGTCAACTTATAGCTATTAAGTTTAAAAATAAACAATTCACCCTCCCCCCTCCCCCCCTCTTGTACTTTCAATTGGTATCAGAGCAAGGCTCACACTTTTCTTTTGCTTAACAGCTTGTGAGAAAAGATCATGGCAAATGAAGTTATCATAGGAGCACTCTTTCAAGAAGGAAATTCCCAAGTAAGGCCACCATACTTCAATGGAAAATACTTCTCCCACTGGAAAGTGCGTATGGAAATATATGCAAAGGCCTATGATATTAAAGTATGGAGAGTTATCAAAAAGGGAAACTATCCTCTGCTGGCTGCCGCTCAACCTCTTATTGATCCTGAAGATATAGACTCATATACAAATGAGCAAATGGCGGTTGTGCAAGTCAACAACAAGGCAAGAAATTTGCTCTATAATGCTATAAGTGGTGAAGAATATGAAAAAATCTCCAGTTGTGATACAGCCAAAGAAATGTGGGACAAGCTTGAAGTCACATACGAAGGAACCAACAAAGTAAAGGAAACACATATCAACATGTTGGTTCACGATTATGAACTCTTCCAGATGAAAGAAGGAGAATCCATTGAGGAAATGTTTGCCAGATTCAGTAATCATTAGCGATCTAAAAGCTTTTGGCAAACCATACTCAAGTGGTGATCAAGTTAGAAAGATTCTTAGAAGCTTACCAACCACTTGGCAAACTAAAGTAGTCACGCTTGAATCACATGATCTGCATAAATTATCTTATGATGAACTTCGTGGAGAACTCATAGCTTTCGAAAAGACACATCTCAAGAAAACAAACCAAGAAGAAAAGAAGAAAATAGTTGCATTCAAGGCCACAACTGAGATAGCTGAGAATGATATCGATGATGATCCTGAAGCTCTTCAAGAAGAAATCCCTATGATGTCAAGAAATATGGATGGTTTATTGAGAAGATTTAGGAATACAAGAAGAGGAAGGATCCCACCTAGGCGAACCAGGCAATAAAACGAACAAGGTAAGAATGATGCAAAATGTTATGAGTGTGGAAGATTTGGACATATTCAAGCCGAGTGTCCAGATCTAAAAAGAAAAATCTCCAGAGGTTTCAACAAAAACAAATCATTTGGAAGCTGGAGTGATGATGACAGTTTAGAACACGAAGAAATAGCAAATCTTTGCTTCATGACAATTCTGGAAAACGATATGAACAGACTTTCAGGATGTTGGACAGATGAGGATACTTCAGACGACGAATACAAAGATAACAGTGAAAACTGTTTCATGGCTCGAGGTGAAACAAGCGAGGTAAGGTCTTATAATTGTGAAAGATGTAATGAATTGCAGGATATTCTTGATCTCACTTTGAAAGAGTCTCAAAAAATGATGAATGAACTAAAGAGACTCAACAAAGAAGTAAAAGACTGGAAACTCAAACATGAAGTATGTGAAATCGGAAAAGAAGTACTTCAAGAAGAGTTTGAGGAATTGCAAATGCAACTTAATGGCATGCGCAAATCCACCAGTCATAGTTCTATCAGGTCAAACCAGACGACTTACAAGTCAACTGGAAAAGGACCTGCCAGAACTGAGTCCACTAGTACTAACACTAATGAAAGACCCAAAAATGGGTCAGGAATTATGTGTCACTACTGCAATAAAAGTGGACATACATATTCTTTTTGTCGATTTCGTAAGTCAAATATTTCAGGATGGATTTGGAAACCCAAAAACAATTCTGAACCTAGTAACACTAACCAACCAGGACCCAAGCAAGCTTTGGTACCTAAAAGAAAGTAATCACTATGTTTTGCAGGAACACCACATAAGAAGTCGCAAAGGAAAATGGTACTTAGACAGTGCGTGTTCCAGTCACATGACAGGTGATAAAAACCTGTTCAAGGAAGTTACAAAAATAGATGGAGGAAGCGTTAAGTTTGGCGATGACTCAAAAGGAAAAATAATCGGTACCGGAACAATTCCCTTCAATAACAATTGTGTTATCACTGAAGTTTATCTAGTTGATGGACTTAATTACAATCTTCTAAGCATAAGTCAGCTATGCGACTCAGGATATGAGGTAAAGTTTAAGAAAACATGTTGTGCTATTGAAGAGGAGATAGGTAAAACAATCCTCCCAGGTAAAAGGTATGGAAACTTTACATTCTCGATGGTTTTGAAAATATAGATGGTCATATCTGTTTAACTTCCATATATGATGATCCCTGTTATGGCATAGGAAACTTGGTCATGCAAGCATGCATCTGATAGAAAAACTTTCCGAGCATGAGTTAGTTATTGGCTTACCCAAGCTGAATTTCTCTAGAAATCATATATGTGATGCTTGTCAAATTGAAAAACAAAGTAGAAACTCTTTCAAAAACAAGGATATTGTATCTACTTCTAAACCTCTGCAACTGCTTCATATGGATTTATTTGGGCTTACTAGAACTGCTAGCATAGGAGGAAAACGATATGCTTTTGTTATTGTTGATGATTACTCGCGTTTCACTTAGGTGATTTTCTTATCTCATAAAGATGAAGCGTTGAAAAACTTTGAGGTTTTCTGTAAGAATGTTGAAAGAGAAAAGGGGTACCTGATTATAACAATCCAAAGTGATCATGGAGGAGAATTTTGAAAGCAGAGCATTCGAAGACTTTTGTAATGATCAAGGATATACTCATAATTTCTCTGCACCAAGATCACCCCAACAGAATGGAGTTGTGGAAAGGAAAAATAGAACACTACAAGATATGGCAAGAACGATGTTACTAGACCATTCACTACCAAACCATTTCTGGGCAGAAGGAGTAAGTACAACATGTCACATTCTCAACCGATGTCTGTGAGCACGTGATTTTTGCCCTATATATGAATTATTCCCAAAAATTCAAACAATATAATTTCTTTTCATTATTTGCAATTTTTTGAATTTTGTGGCATTTTTGTGTTAATTGTTTGCATTTGTTTGTGCATGTTTATTTTATTTAATTCATGAAAAATACAAAAAATATGTTGCACTTGCATTTAGGATTTAATTTGGCATTTTGAAATTAGTTAGTAATCTATTTGTGTTACAAAAATAGAAAATCACAAAAAATAACGCATTTTTGCATTTAGATGCTAATCTTGCAGTTTTCTTTTAATTTGGTATTTAATTAGTTGTTGTAAATATTATTTTTGAACATTAATCTAATTTGGTAGGATAATTTTGGTTTAGAATTAATGTAGGTATTATTTAGAAAAGAAAGAAAAAGATTTGAAATTGAAAAGAAATGGAAAGAAAAAGAATAGAAATATAAGTCTGTTTGGGCCATCTTTAATTTCCAAACCCCAGGCCCAAACGTTTCCCCCCAAACCCACTCCCATACCCGTCCAAACTGGCCCACGACCCGCCCCCAAAACCCGGTCTTTCCCCCCAGCAATCCAAAACGACCCCGTTTTTAACAGACCAAATCAGGACTGTTGATCTTTGTTGATCTAACGGTCCGGAACTGGGTTTGTTTAATATTTATATGTCCGAACCTCTACCCCCCCCCCCAACCCCTTCGTCTCTCTCTCTCACCCCATCCCTCAGAGACCCTGTAACGCCGCCACACTCCGCCGTAAGCGGCCGGCCGGAAATCGCCTCCGCCTGCGGCGATGCTCCAAATCACCCCAAATTTACGCCCCATGCTCCTCTCTTCCTCCCCTTTCCATATCCATGGCTATCTTCCCTCAAAGATCAAGCAAACCCTTCGAATCTTAGATCGAAATCTCGGCTAAAAACTCTACCTCTTCCAAATCCGACCAAAATTGTACCCTACAGTCTCCTGGACCTCCTCATTCCGAAACCCAAGCCAAAACCTTTCAAATCTAAGTAAAACTTCACAAATTTAGGATCTAGGGTTGCTGTCAAAGTTATTGGAATTTCTAGGGTTGGCCGGTGCTTGCATGGTTTTGAGATTGTATTATGTGTTTGTTCTTACCAAGAACAAACACCTAATATTATTCGAAGACCACGTGTGAACTCAGTCGAGTTGAAGACTCAAATTAGTGAGTTTTGTCCTTCTCCCTTCTTCTTTGTTTAATTTTTTTTTTCTATGATTGCTTCTGTCCTCATAATTTTTGAGTTCTAGTTTAATTTTCGTCTAGGATGATTTGCCTACATAGTTTCTGATTTTAGTTGATTCTATGATTCATATTTGATTTCATGAGTAATTTCTGACTTGAATTACACTTTAATTCCCATTTTTCTACTGATTAGCCAATGATTAGTTCTTGGAATTTCAACTGGATTTCTATTCTGTTCTTCGTGTCGTTTGCATGTTGCTTAATCTGATTTGGTTTGAATCTTAACTTTCATTGAGTTGATAATTGGAAGTTGGTGCTACCATTTTAATTGTGACCTTAGTTTAAATTTAGCCTTAGGTTTTGAATGATAATTAGGAGTTAATTTCAGTAGGATTAGTTAGTTCACTTGTTAGGTAATGATGGGTTAGTATTTAGCTAATATTGACTCACCAGGGTAAGCTGAAACTCAGGGGTTTTACTTGGGTTGGTCAGTAATTCCAAGAGGGTTTAAAGGGTAGTTTAGGCAGGAAAAAGGGTAGTTTTATTAAGATTGGTAAATTTAGAACCAAGGTAAGGGTAGAATAGGAATTGTAATGGGTATAGAACCTTCTAGGATGGACTATAGTGCAGATTTCAGTAAAACTTAGGGTAGTTACTTGTGTAACAAGTCAGAAAATAAAGGGTAAAATAGAATTAGAATAGGGACTAATGGGTAAAGGGAAAATCTGAAATTGGACCCTAAGTTCACCTATAAATAGGCATTCATTTGCCTTGATTCACAAGTTTGGGAAGCCCCAAAAATTCCCCCTAAAGGTAGTTTATATTTCCAGAATATGGAATTTGAATTTCAGATGAACACTAGATCTGAAATCTTCTTTTCTTCATAAAAAATCTAAAAAAAACAAAAGCTATAAAAAACCCAAAAAAAAAAACTGTTTCATTGACAGCCTTAGGTTAATTTCGAGTTTTGGTATTTGATTTGCATCTTCTAGTTCAACATCGGGTGGTTGAAGTTTTAGGGATTTCCTGAATGTCGATTTGAGTCAATTTTGGATGTGATTGAGCTATTCTAGTGGAGTTCAAGTCAAGGCTGAGTTGTTCGAAGTTTATTCTGGTTTATTACTTGTTTAATCCTTCTGAAATTAGCTGTTATTTGGTTGGAACGTCATATTCTGGGTCAAAACTTCAGTTCCGAGTCACTGCTTGATTGTTGGTTACTGTTGCTGAATCATTGTCGCCGCTACTGACCTCTATCTCTTCAATTTTGATTCGAATTCCAGGTACATGTCTCGAACCTTAGTGGTGTAATACATGATGTTAAGAGTTTGGAATGGAACCTCGCGGATTCTTCACCTGCTGATCTTGTTTACTTTTCTGCATTTTACCCATAGTATTAACTGTATAATTGAATTGTGTAAACAACTTTGGACTGTATTAACTGAAACTCCACGGGCTGTACTGGACTGTGTGATTTATTTGGACTGTGTGATTTATCTGCCTAGATCCTAATTCCAATACTTTAGCATAGTATATAGCGCAACAGGTTTATGTGGAAATGAATCGCTGCCAACTTTCGGATTTAGGGGATAATTTCAAGTACTGGAACTGACTTTATGAGTTAGTTATTAGTTACCTTAGATAATCATGGCATTTTACGTCTGTTTGTATTACTCCTTAGTTTAATAGCCTCACATGATTAATTGCTCCAGATCTATTTGATGTATGAAATTGAATTAGTATTTTGGGTGAGCAGTAGAGTGTGGGTAGAATTTGATAACAAATGTGCACGTTTGTCAATTTAGGTCGTTAAGTTTGATATTTTAATTTAGCTAGTGATACTTTAGTTTGACCAACACATTCAGAATAATGCAGTGATCCGTTCAGTCATACACAAGCCCGAGTATAAGATTAAAATTAAAGCAGTCAGTATCATCTAGATTTGAGTAGAACAAATTGAGGCAATTTCAGTGGCTGCTTGTGTGAATCGAAGTGAAGCTTGGTCTGCCTTGATGATTTGGGCTCAACAGCCCATTGTCAAAAGTGTAGGCTTCAGTGCCTTAATGAGCGGCCCAGGTTCAGTTCGTGCGCCCGTGTACGTTTGCGCCTAGGCCAAGGCTTGTGACGGGCCATTCTTTTGAGGTAGACCTGAACGCAATTTTTCTTCCGGTGTGCTCTAATCCAGCAATAAATTCATTAGGGCTCTTTCATTGGGGACAAGTGAAATAGAAGATCGTAGTTACTTTAGGTTTGCCTTTTAAATAATAAAGTGAGATGAGCCTCGCCAATAAAAATGCAAAATTACGGGGCCCTCAATAGATGTTATAAAATACTTAGAATTCGGGTGAACCGTTTAGCGAATTTCACGGTTTTCCCCAAAGATAATAAAAGCGTAGTTGCTTTAGGCGCGAATTTTAATAATATTACCTTCCTTAATGCGGGTGCACATTTATGTGACCCAAATCTAAATCTCAACGAAGTCGGAATGCGTCAAAAGCCACGGGCGCACTGGTGTGACGTGGTTCGAGACACATTTTCACGACGTTGCAATTCTTATTAAAAAGACATAAAATAAAAGCGGTTAAAATAAAGAGCACATAGGTTAGAATATGTTTAAAAATAAAATAAAAGCGAATACAACAGTTGAGCGACCGTGCTAGAACCACGGAATCCGGGAATGCCTAACACCTTCTCCCGGGTTAACAGAATTCCTTACTCGGAGTTCTGGTTCGCGGACTATTAACAGAGTCATAATTTCCTCGGATTGGGATTCGACCGGTGACTTAGGACACCATTAATCTCCCAAGTGGCGACTCTGAATATTAATAATAAATCCCGTTCCGACTGTCCTTTAATTGGAAAAACTCCTTTGCACCCTTGCGGGTGTAGGAAAAAGGGAGGTGTGACAGCTCTGAGCTTTTATTTTATGTCTTTTTAATAAGAATTGCAACGTCGTGAAAATGTGTCTCGAACCACGTCGCACCAGTGCGCCCGTGGCTTTTGATGCATTCCGACTTCGTTGAGATTTAGATTTGGGTCACATAAATGTGCGCCCGCATTAAGGAAGGTAATATTATTAAAATTCGCGCCTAAAGCAACTACACTTTTATTATCTTTGGGGAAAACCATAAAATTCGCTAAACGGTTCACCCGAATTCTAAGTATTTTATAACATCTATTGAGGGCCCCGTAATTTTGCATTTTTATTGGCGAGGATCATCTCACTTTATTATTTAAAAGGCAAACATAAAGTAACTACGATCTTCTATTTCACTTGTCCCCACGAAAGAGCCCTAATGAATTTATTGCTGGATTAGAGCACACCGGAAGAAAAATTGCGTTCAGGTCTACCTCAAAGGAATGGCCCGTCACAAGCCTTGGCCTAGGCGCAAACGTACACGGGCGCACGAACTGAACCTGGGCCGCTCATTAAGGCACTGAAGCCTACACTTTTGACAATGGGCTGTTGAGCCCAAA
>NW_017673465.1:123879-126400 GCF_001879085.1 Nicotiana attenuata
CACCTAAACCCATCAGACCTCAAATAGGAGATCCTGGGGTCGATTTCCTGAGTCGAGTGTACCAAGGCCCGTTTAGTTTTACCTTATTCGAGATCGCTGAACACTACTGCATGCTTAACAACTATCATTTCTAACTATTAACCCGTTGGAAACATTTACAGTACGCTTTCAAACTCAGACAAATTCACGCTATGATTATACGAAATCAGTAATCCATTGCCAATCAAAAACAGCCTGATTTTCCATTTTTCAAAACTATATGAAAGAGCAACCAATGAGAGATTATGCCAAGCTACCATTAACAAACAACATGTTGACAGAATAAAACAGTCTCAATTAGCACAATGATAGATTAATGTTTCAGTTATGCTTATTAACTACATAACTACTACAAACTATCTACAAATTAGCAATCAGCAGAGGCGAACTTCAATGCATAAATTCGATGGAATTTCTTCATTGTACTTCCAATTCAACAGTTACATCAAATCAGTTTCGGATGTGTACCTGGAATTTGCAAAGGAAACAAGAAGGAAAGAGTCAGCAGTAGCACAACAAGGCAGCAGCAATGGTGTTAGCCTAGGAATAACTAAAATAACTAGCCGGATACAGATTCGGACAGAAGAACTATCAAATGACCCTCAACAATCAATCAGGAAACCAATGCAAGGGTAGATTGAACTCAAAAATACCAGAGATCTCAACAAACACCAACAGCAATAACGAATAACCCACAACAGCCACTTAAGCCTCAAATACTACTCGAAATGCAAACAAACATCCTCGAAAGCAAACTTAATTTCTCCTGGAGCTTTAATGAAACAGAAGTCGACCAAAATCCAACCCCAGACCAGCTTGAAATAACCAAAACCAACGGCAAACTAACAGTCACACTTCAGAAGAAACTCAGCAAACAGAGGAGAAGAGAACTGGTCAAAGTTGGCTAACATCAATGTAACAGTACATAATTCTGATTTTTGCAGGTTTTGTTGTTTTTGGTTTTCTTATTTTTTGAATTTCTACTTTCAAATCTGGGAACTGAAGAGTACTTTTGGGGGTGGGAATTCTAGGCCTCTAAACTTGTGAATCAAGGCAAATGAATGCCTATTTATAGATGAACTTAGGGTCCAGCTCCAGATTTTCCTTTTACCCATTAGTCCCTATTCTAATTCTATTTTACCCTTTATTTTCTGACTTGTTACACAAGTAACTACCCTAAGTTTTACTGAAATCTGCACTATAGTCCATCCTAGAAGGTTCTATACCCATTACAATTCCTATTCTACCCTTACCTTGGTTGTAAATTTACCAATCTTAATAAAACTACCCTTTTTCCTGCCTAAACTACCCTTTAAACCCTCTTGGAATACTGACCAACCCAAGTAAAACCCCTGAGTTTCAGCTTACCCTGTTGAGTCAATATTAGCTAAATACTAACCCATCATTACCTAACAAGTGAACTAACTAATCCTACTGAAATTAACTCCTAATTATCATTCAAAACCTAAGGCTAAATTTAAACTAAGGTCACAATTAAAATGGTAGCACCAACTTCCAATTATCAACTCAATGAAAGTTAAGATTCAAACCAAAATCAAATTAAGCAACATCCAAACGACACGAAGAACAGAATAGAAATCCAGTTGAAATTCCAAGAACTAATCATTGGCTAATCAGTAGAAAAATGGGAATTAAAGTGTAATTCAAGTCAGAAATTACTCATTAAATCAAATATGAATCATAGAATCAACTAAAATCAGAAACTATGTAGGCAAATCATCCTAGACAAAAATTAAACTAGAACTCAAAAATTATGAGGACAGAAGCAATCATAGAAAAAGAAAAAAAAAAATTAAACAAAGAAGAAGGGAGAAGGACAAAACTCACTAATTTGAGTCTTCAACTCGACTGAGTTCACACGTGGTCTTCGAATAATATTAGGTGTTTGTTCTTGGTAAGAACAAACACATAATACAATCTCAAAACCATGCAAGCACCGGCCAACCCTAGAAATTCCAACAACCTTGACAGCAACCCTAGATCCTAAATTTGTGAAGTTTTACTTAGATTTGAAAGGTTTTGGCTTGGGTTTCGGAATGAGGAGGTCCAGGAGACTGTAGGGTACAATTTTGGTCGGATTTGGAAGAGGTAGAGTTTTTGGCCGAGATTTCGATCTAAGATTCGAAGGGTTTGCTTGATCTTTGAGGGAAGATAGCCATGGATATGGAAAGGGGAGGAAGAGAGGAGCATGGGGCATAAATTTGGGGTGATTTGGAGCATCGCCGCCGGCGGAGGCGATTTCCGGCCGGCGGCTTACGGCGGAGTGTGGCGGCGTTACAGGGTCTCTGAGGGATGGGGTGAGAGAATGAGAGACGAAGGGGTGGGGGGTAGAGGTTCGGACATATAAATATTAAACAAACCCCAGTTCCGGACCGTTAGATCAACAGAGATCAACGGTCCTGATTTGGTCTGTTAAAAACGGGGTCGTTTCGGATTGCTGGGGGGAAAGACCGGGTTTCTG
>NW_017673465.1:132874-134771 GCF_001879085.1 Nicotiana attenuata
CCTTCTTCCACTAGCTCCCCCATTTTTAACACATCATTGAAAGGCTTACCCAAGGCCGGGATCAAATGACTGTAGTAGGTGGGTCCCTGGGCCTGTAGAAAAAGCTTAACCATTTCTTCTTCGCTGATCGGGGGACTGACTCGAGCAACCTGCTCCCTCCATCTGAGCCCAAATTCATTAAAGCTTTCCTCCGGCCTCTTTTCCATCTTAGATAGCAAGGTGCGGTCTGGGGTAACACTTGATTTGCATTGAAAGTATCGGACAAAGTCTTGAGCCATGTCACCCAATGTAAGCCACCCATCGACATTTTGACGACCATGCCAATCCAAAGCTGCCCCAGTTAGGCTTTTACTGAAATATGCCATCATCACGTCATCTTTCTCTTCAACAATCCTCATTTCGTTGCAATAGACCCTCAGGTGGGCTACCGGATCTCCACGCCCATCGTACAAGTTAAAGTTTGGTACTTTGAATCCTGCGGGCAGGCGGGTGTCATGTGGCACAATCGGTCCTTTGCAAGTCATGCTACCCTGACCTTCCACTCTTCGCTTGTCCCTTAAGGACAGTTCTGTGCTTGTCAATCTCCTGGGCACCTCTTCTCGCCCTGTTCTTCCCGTAACCCTTTCATTTCTACCATGAATCTGCTCATCCTGGGAGCTCTTCTTGTATGGATCAAGGACCTTGTGGGCAACCTCTGAAGGGTGAAATCGGGCATTACGTGCGTTGGGTGGATGTTCATTGTCTGGGGTAACGGATATGACAGGAGGGCAATATTGGGGAGAAGTGATTGAAGGATGAGCGATGGAGCTACTAGGGCAGTTGGGGCGAGTGTGATAAGCGGGCGTATCTGGAGAATATGGAGGATCATCCGGCATTGTGTTGGGAGTTTGGGTAGCGTCCATGAAAATTGGTGGTGGCGGAGGTGGTGCCTTTCCAGTCATCTAGGCTTGATACATGTTTGTCATGTGTTGTCTCAACATCCGCACCTCTTTAACCAACCCATTATCCCGTTCCACCAACTGTTGTCGAACATCGGTATCAAACAACTCAGTTCTGTTGTTCTTTGCCATTGCCTTTTGCCTTTGGATTGCAGGGAAAAGTTACTTTTAAAACCACAAACCAACCACCTGTCTGAAATGATATGGCAAAATGAAACCATCACGTTAGCGTTAGGGTATTTAACACATTGGTAACAGCTTTTGATCGGGCGCATGCGTCATCCCGGCTTTTCCTTATTTCCAATTGCAAACTTTTCTTCCTTTGTTTTTCTTCTTTTTCCTTCTTTTTTCTTCACTCTTGCCTTTGTCCTCTCTCGTTCCTATTTCCTTCCTTTCTTGATTTTTGTTCTTCCGCTCTTTTCTTTTCTTTTTGCCTTTTTTTGTGGGTTTTCCTCTCTTTTCTCGTTTTTTTTTTTTGTTGTTTCCTTTTTTTTTCTTTTGGTTATGGTCGAATCCTATGGAGATTGCCTACGTATCACGACCCCGCGTGAATCAGACCGAGCGTAGTTCTTGCAGAATAAATGTAAAGTAGAAGCAAAATATTTTTTGGGATTTTCAATTTTATTGATAGAAAATACGTCTATTACAAAGACTCAAAACTGATAGATTAAACAACTAACAGACTCTAATGCAGAAAAGAACTACAGACTCCATCATCCCTATTCTACTTTAAACGAAAATACAGACTTAATCAACTGACTGACTTTTACAGACTCCAGTAAAAAGGAAATACAGACACAGAAGACAATCATGAATACATTAAAGCTCCCGGCGCCCGCGGGACATCATTCGGTCTCGCCGCGGGCTTATATGCAAGTTCCCCTTATTTTGAATCGTGCTCATCCTGCACATTTATTAAGGTGATTTAATCACTTATTTTGACCTAAAAGGAAAAAAAA
>NW_017673466.1:0-27065 GCF_001879085.1 Nicotiana attenuata
CATATGCACATAAAAATAATAAGTGGGTAGTCTTTTAACTTAAAACCTCGTCAATATTTTACTGAGGTTAGTTAAGATACTTACTGAGCACATGTAGTCGGTTGCACTCATACTACACTTCTGCACCTTGCTTGCAGATCTTAGAGCTGTGTAGCTATGGAAAATGGAGCTTTGTATTGAAGACGTACCTGCATTCCAGATTCAGGCTACCTCTTGTTCATGGTAGTTTAAGATTTCATCTTTGTTTATGTAAACTTCAAATAGATAATGTATTTATTCTCCATACCAGTTTTGCAAATCCAAATCACAGTGGCTCATGACTTGTACTACCAGTCCTTGGGAGTTGTATTAAATTCAATTATTTTTATTTCTGTTATTAATAATCTAACATCGAGTCTGCTTGTTCTATTTTTGGCTTACCTAACATTAGGGTTATGTGTCATCACGACTAGGTGGTTTGGGATCGTGACATCCTAGAATGTGAGAGGTAAGTGGCTACTATTCCCGCTGAGCTTGAGATATACACACGGCCTTCTCTTAGTAAAATGAGGTGTTCAACTAGACGAGCTAAAGAGCATTCTTGTTAAGTGGTGTTATTTTGTGCTATTTGTTTAATTTTCGTACCTATTTAGTAAATTTTTTACGAAGCGGTGTGGGGTGACACCGCTTAAGCCAATGTGCCTCGGCCCAAATTTGCTGAACTCAACATAAAATCTCACTATGATAATCTAAGTTCACTTTTTAGTGAATTACAAAACAAAATGCAAAAATAAGCAAGGACTTCCATATAATCACTTATCATCTAATGCACTGAAAAGTGATCTTGAACAGCTGTGTAGGATCAAAGATAAGATCCCAAAGATAGTATGTACTATATTTTTTTTTTTTGTATATGATGAATGAAAGTCTTTTTCAAAGATTCTCTATAACTTTATATATGAAATCGATATGGTGGAAATGCATATGCTTTTAGTCTATTGCTTGCGAGTTAATCATAGGAGAGAGCAATAAGAAGAACAGACATATGATCTCTACTATAAATATAATACAACCAAATTATTATAAATAGTAATTTATTTATAGTGAATGTCTGTATTTTAGGGTTTGCTACTTGGTGGCTAAGTCACTTTTTCCCTATAAATAGAGGGGTTCTATTCCATTGTAATTGATCTCAAAATCAATAAGAATTCTCTCTCCATACTTTTCTCTGCAATACTCTTCTTCTTCTTTTATTGTTTTATTACACGTTATCAGCACGAAACTCTAACAAATTGAGTAGAAGCTTTGGGATTGAGCATAATGATTGTCAATTGTTCCTTGAACTTCCATCATGATTAAATTCTGGATTTAGGGTATGTATTTTATCGTATTTTTCTCTTTTATTCTATAATTTTATTTTATATACAAGCAAAGAAAATAAATTTTGATTATAACTCTAATGGAGTTAGTAAGAAATTATAACCACTCGAAGTGGTAAAATTTCTATGTCTTGCCATGATCAAAGTCATGTATGATCGTGAGCACAAGAAGTGAAAACCCGTCCCATTGAATTTGCTTCATTCTCATTCTCTTAAGAGGATGTGATAGCAATATGTGATAAGTCTAAAAGAAGACAAAATTATTACCGTGAAGGTATCAATGGATGTGGACGTGGCAATAGACGAAATTATAATCGTCATCATTGTGATAATAAGAATAATAAGGATTCTTAAAATAATCTTTCACTCTGTGAAAGTAATATTTGTCATCGATTTGACATGAGATTTTATAAAGCACATATGGATGGTTATGGTCCATTCATGATATGAATGTGATAACATCTGATTTATGAATGCATATTCACTCTTGGAAGAATATGAACGTGCTAGTGGTAGTGAATATACCACACTCACCTCTAGAAGGAAGTTTGAGATGATATAAGAAAATAATGTCATTATTATGGCATGAACGGTCATTGGTCACGTACCTATTGCATGCCAAAATATTTTGGTAATGTGATTATTAAAGAATAACATTAATGCAAGAAACATATCTTGCATATAATTTTGACCATAACCATAATGGTATAACGTTCTCTGTAAAAGTTTATTCACCATATGGATGTTGATGAATATGTGATAGTACAAAATTAATTGAGAGCTCTGGAAGAGCCAATTATTCCTATTTTGGAGGAACAAAATTGATTATCAATAAGGCATTATGTTGTAGTAAGTCTCAAAGAAACTTATTAAGTTTCTAAAGTATTCGCGAAAGCTTGATTATATTGAGACTATAAATAAAGGAAAAATTTAATATCTTCTATTACTACAACTTGTAGCGGGGCAATATGTATGTGAAAAGCTACTCACTTTATTCTCCAGTGTGTACTACACAAACAAAAGAATGCCACAATAAAGTAGAAGTTTATTGATATAAAAACTCATATCATAATAAACTCGGAGTTTATTGATAATTGCACGCGTCATAGTGTAAACCTGAAGTTTATCAATATTGATAATTTATTCAGTTGGCACAATTGGTTTAGCCATGTTAATTTAAGTATGATGTGCAAAAATAATAGAGAATTCACATGGGTAAATATTAACGAACTAGAAAGTTCTTTACGAATTCTCTTATATTGCTTGTTCTCATTAATTAATTGACCAGCTAAAATTGGGATTGAATCCCATGAATGCTGGAAATATCAAAGATGAATATAGGCCCATTCATCTGCCATGTATATCACATAAGATGCATCTATGAGATGGTTACATGTGCGATTATTATTAACCCGCAACATGGTGTTTGCAAGATAACTTGCTGTGACGATCCAGCCGGTCGTCTCATGAGTTACCACTTCGTTTTCCCCATTTCTGCTTCTTATTGCTTTAATTATCAGTTCTATGTGTGATCGAGTTGGTTGCCTAGGGTTCGAAAAGGTTTTGAGAAGGTTTGAGACAATTAGTCTCTTTTAAGAAGGCTTAAGTTGGAAAAGTCAACCGGATGTTGACATATGTGTTACAGGGCTCGGATGTGAGTTCCGATGGTTCGGATAGCTTTGAGAGATGATTTGGGACCTACGAGTGTGATCGGAATGTGTTTTGGAGGTCCGGAGTAGATTTAGGCTTGAATTGGCAAAATTGAGTTTTTGGCGTTTTTCGGTTGATAGGTGAGATTTTGATATAGGGGTCGGAATGGAATTCTGGAAGTTGCAATAGCTGTGTTATGTCATTTGGGATGTGTGAGCAAAATTTCAGGTCATTCGGACGTGGTTTGGTATACTTTTTGATCAAAAGAGCAATTCGGAAGATTTAGAACCTTAGGCTTGAATTCGATGTGTTTTGGTAGTTTTGATGTTGTTTGAGGTGTTTTGAAGGTTGGTATAAGTTTGAATGGTAGAATATAATGTGTTTGTGCTGTTGGATGAGTTCACGGGGGCCTCGGGGTGATTTCGGATGGTTGACGGGAAGTTTGGAAGTTGGTTGTGGCAGCTGAAGTTTCCCATTGCTGTCATAACCGCACCTGCGGCTAGGGGACCGCAGGTGCGGTCTTGCAGAAGCGAAAATGGGGTCGCAGATGCGGTCAAAGGCCTGATCAGTTGGAACCGCATAAGCGGTAAGGGGAGCGCACCTGCGATAGCGTAGGTGCGGGCAGCACATCGCAGATGCGGTTTTGACCGCTTAAGTGGAAACCGCAGGTGCGGCCATTGGGACCGCAGAAGCGGTCACGCAGGTGCGACATCTGGACCGCAGGTGCGAAAAGCCTGGGTCAGAATGTTTATATTTCCTCCTTCGCGATTTTCAGATGGTTTCACTACTTTTAAACACGAATTTTGGAGCATTGGGCGATTTTGAAGAGAGAATTCAAGGAGACATCATTGAGGTAAGGTTTTGGATTATGAAAACTCGTTTCTATGGTATTAATTCGCGGATTAGAGCTGTAATTAAGGGTAAAATTAAAGAAACTAGGGCTTAGAAACCTAGGCCTTTGATTAAGGATCTGAAAGACCATTTGTGGTCGGATTTTGGAACTTTTGATATGTATGAACTCGTGGGGAGATAAGGAATCTAATGATGTGAATTTTATCGAATTCCGAGACGTGGGCCCGAGGGTCGAGTTTTGGTAATTTCGGGATTGTCATGGTTTTTCGATTAATTTCGAGTGGGCTTTGTCCCTTTAGCATAATTTAATGGTTACGTTCTAATTTTGGTAGATTCGGAGCATCCGGAGGCCGATTCGAGGGGCAAAGGCATTGCGAGCTAGATTTTGAGCCGGATTGAGGTGAGTAATGATTTTAAATGCTGTCCTGAGGGTATGAAACCCCAGATTACACAGCGTTTGGCTATGTTGAGGTGACGCACACGCTAGATGACGAGCGTGGGGTCGTGCACCATTGGAGATTGTGACTTAGTCCATCCCGAATGACTGTTTTACTGCGTATTTGATAGCTAATTGTTTGATACTATTATGTTCTGGGCTAAATGCCATATCTGAGCTTCGTTGCAACTGTTTGGACCCTTAGGGGATCTTTACTGATACTTTTCCTCACTGTTTGATTTCATACTTATGCTCAGTCATACCATATTTTACCGCTTTCAAAACTCAGCCATGTTACTCTTTTTTAAACACTTTAAATGATATTTTAAAAGATATTTTGAGTTGAGCATCATGTTTACTGTTGCCCGAGGGGCTTATGAGATTCTGATTGAGTAAGGCCGAGGGCCTTTATTGTGAGATTACTTTTGGGTCGGGCTGCACGCCGCAGCGGTGATATATTGATTATGATAATAAGGCCGAGGGCCTGAGATTGTACGCCACGAGGTGGCTTGAGATTGATATGAGGCTGAGAGCCTGTTTATGATGCCACTAGATGGCTTGATATTGCGCTTGGGCCATAAGGGCCCCCCCGGAGTCTGTACACCCTCAGTAAGCGCGGTACCCATTGAGATATGAGATATAGCCCGAGGGGCTGGTATTGTTCTGTGATATTGCCCGAGGGGCCGATTCTGTTGTTACTTTGCCCGAGGGGCAGTTCTTATGTGTTTATCATTTCTAGTTGTCTTTCCTATATATTGTTTGACTGCTTAAAAGGTGTTTTATAAGATTTCACTATTTAATTATGTTTATTGATTTTGTTCTGCCTCTTATAGCTTAATGTTGTGTTTAACGTGATTTTATATCGCTCAGTCTTCATTTATTGTTATTACTCACTGAGTTGGAGTACTCACTTTACTCCCTGCACCCCTGTGTGCAGATTCGGGCGCTACAGGTCCTGCTAGCGAGGGTTGAGAGCTATCCAGCAGATTTTTGGAGATTTACTAGGTAGCTGCCCGGTGAATTTGCAGCCCAGTGCAATCTCCCTCTATCTTGTTTCCTTTTTGATTCAGTTATGTAGTAGTCGAGTAGACTTTCAGACTTGTAGTATTATTTCAGATGCTCATGACTGGTGACACCCCGATGTCGGACTGTGTTGGTTTTAAATTCGGCAAATTATACTATTAACCTTTATTTTGGGATTTTATTTCTGCTAAAGACTTAGTATTTATTATTTGAAATTGCTTAAAGTGAACTGGAAGTGTGTTGGCTGGCCTTGTCTTCACGAGTGGCGCTATCACGGTCGGGTCCGGGTTTATGGTCGTGACAAGTTGGTATCAGAGCCTAGGTTACATAGGTCTCACGAGTCATGAGCAGGTTTAGTAGAGTCTTGCGGATCGGTACGGAGACGTATGTATTTATCCTCGAGAGGCTGCAGAACCTTTAGGAAACATATTCTTGAAATTCTTGTCGTGCGAATTTGTTGATCCGAGAACTAAACTTCTGTTATTCTATCCTCTCACGGATGGTGAGGACACGCGCTACCGGTTAGGATAGACGACCACCAGTACCACCAGCTGGAGCCACTAGAGGCCGAGGACACGGTCGAGGCCGTGGTAGGGGCAGAGGTGCAGCCCACACAGCAGCTGGGGCAGCACCTACTGATCCACCAGCCGCCCAGTTCAGGAGCAGGTCCCAACTGTGGACACTCCAGCAGTACCAGTTATGCCCATTGTTATTCCGGGTCTTCAGGAGACTTTGGCTCAGATTTTGACAGTATGTATGAGTCTTGCTCAGGCGGTCGCGGTCTCTACTGCCGCAGCCACTTCTGAGGCAGGGGGAGGCTCTCAGACTCCCGCCACCCGCACACCCGATCAGGTGGTTCAGGGATTGCAGACACCGGAGGCACCACTAGCCCAGCCGGTGGTAGCTGCTCAGGGTTACGTAGCTCCAGTTATGCCAGAGGACAAGCAGCGTAGATTGGAGAGGTTTGGCAGACTCCAGCCTTCTACTTTCAGTGGTGCTGAGGGCGAGGATGCCCAGGGTTTCTTAGACAGATGTCAGAGGATTCTTTGCATCGCGGGTATTCTGGAGACCAGTGGGGTTGCATTCATGACCTTTCAGTTTACCAGAGCAGCCTTCACTTGGTGGGAGGCATATGAGAGCGTAGGCCTGTTGGTTCGGCACCTCTGACTTGGCAGCAGTTCTCCGCTCTATTTTTGGAGAAGTATGTTCCACAGTCTCGTAGGGAGGAGCTGCATAGGCAGTTCGAGCAGTTGAGGCAGGGGGATATGACTGTTACTCAGTACGAGATGAGGTTCTCAGAGTTAGCTCGACATGCTATTTGGCTGGTTGCTACGGAGAGAGAGAGGATCAAGAGGTTTGTTGATGGCCTCACCTACCAGCTTTGGGTTCTCATGACTAGGGAGAGGGTTCTGGTGCTACGTTCGAGGAAGTTGTGGATATTGCTCGTGAGATTGAGTCAGTTCGTCGCTAGGAGCGCGAGGAGAGGGAGGCCAAGAGGCCTCGAGGTCATGGTAGTTTTGGGGGTGCTCCTTCGAGGGGCAAGTTTCAGCACGGCAGAGGCCGTCAGTTCAGGCATGCTCAGTCATCTTGCCCAGGTTATCGTGGGGCATCATCAGGCCATGGTTCTCATGGTTCTCAGCAGGGTCATTCTTCACTCAGTGCACTTCCAGCCCAGGGTTCGTCCCGTGCTCCATCAGTTCAGGATTCTTCTACGCCAGGTGCGTCTGCTAGTCATTCCGGTGCTAGGGGTTCCCATCAGTCCCTGTCTCCAGCACCTGGGAGTTGCTATGAGTGTGGAGAGATGGGTCACATGTGGAGGCAGTGTCCTCATCGTCTTGGGGGTTCATCTCAGCAGAGGGGTCAATCATCAGCCTCAGCCTCAGCCCCAGCCATATCACCACCCACCTACCCAGCTAGGGGTAGAGGATAGTCATCTAGGGGTCGCCCCAGAGGGGGAGGTCGATCCGGTGGTGTCCAGGCTCGCTTCTATGCACTTCCAGCTAGGCCTGAAGCGATTGCTTCAGATGCAGGTTCTATTATCTCAGTCTGCCGCAGGGATGCTTCTGTGTTATTTGACCCTGGTTCTACTTTCTCTTATGTGTCGTCTTATTTTGCCCATTATTTGGATATGCCCTGCGAGTCCCTCGTTTCATCTGTTCATATCTCTATGCCGGTGGGCGATAGAGTTATGATAGACCGTGTGTACCAGTCGTGTGTTGTGTCTATTGGGGGTCTGGAGACCCGAGTGGATCTATTGTTGTTATGTATGGTGGACTTTGATGTTATTTTGGGCATGGACTGGTTATCTCCGTGCCAGGCTATTCTGGACTATCATGCCAAGACAGTGACTTTGGCTATGCCTGGTGTGCCATGGATTGAGTGGCGAGGTCGACCGATTATGTTCCCAGTCGGGTGATTTCTTTCTTGAAGGCCTAGCGTATGGTTGGGAAGGGTTTTCTTTCATATCTAGCATTTGTGAGGGATGTCGGTGTAGAGGCTCACAGTATTGATTCTGTTCCAGTTGTGAGAGATTTTCCCGATGTATTCCCTGCAGGTCTGCCGGGTATGCCACCGTACAGGGATATTGATTTTGGTATTGATCTGGTGCCGGGCACTCAGCCCATTTCTGTTCCACCTCGTATGGCACCAGCGGAGTTGAAGGAGTTAAAGGAGCAGCTTCAGGAACTCCTGGATAAGGGGTTCATTCGGCCTAGTGTGTCACCTTGGGGTGCGCCGGTTCTTTTTGTGAAGAAGAAGGATGGCACGATGAGAATGTGCATTGATTACAGGCAGTTGAACAAGGTAACAATTAAGAATACGTATCCTTTGCCTCGTATCGATGATTTGTTTGACCAGCTTCAGGGAGCGAGAGTGTTCTCCAAGATTGATCTCCGGTCAGGTTATCACCAGTTGAAGATCAGGGACTCAGATATTCTTAAGACAGCTTTCAGGACCCGATATGGTCATTTTGAGTTGTTGGTGATGTTTTACGGGCTGACCAATACCCCAGCAGCGTTCATGCATTTAATGAACAGCGTGTTCCGGCCATATCTCGACTTGTTTGTCATAGTCTTCATTGATGATATTCTGGTATACTCGCATAGTCAGGAGGAGCACGCGGAGCATTTGAGAGTGGTGTTGCAGAGATTGAGAGAGGAGAAGTTTTATGTAAAGTTCTCCAAATGTGAGTTCTGGCTCAGTTCAGTGGCTTTCTTGGGGCACGTGGTGTCCAGCGAGGGTATTCAGGTGGACCCGAAGAAGATAGAGGCGGTTCAGAGTTGATCCATACCGTCCTCAGCTACAGAGATTCACAGCTTTCTTGGTTTGGCGGGATATTATCGCCGGTTTGTTCAGGGATTTTCGTCTATTGTATCGCCCTTGACCAAGTTGACTCAGAAGGGTGTCTCATTTCAGTGGTCTAATGAGTGTGAGGAGTGCTTTCAGAAGCTCAAGACTGCCTTGACCACAGCTCCAGTGTTAGTATTGCCATCAGCTTCAAGTTCTTATACCGTGTATTGTGATGCTTCGAGAGTTGGTATTGGGTGTGTTCTGATGCAGGAGGGTAGAGTTATTGCTTACGCTTCTCATCAGTTGAAGCCTCATGAGAAGAACTACCCCGTTCATGATTTGGAGTTGGTCGCCATTGTACATGCATTGAAGATTTGGAGGCATTATTTATATGGTGTGTCTTGTGAGGTGTATACCGATCATCGTAGCCTCCAGCACTTGTTCAAGCAGAAGGATCTTAATCTGAGGCAGCGGCGGTGGTTGGAGTTACTTAAGGATTATGACATTACTATCTTGTATCACCCGAGGAAGGCCAATGTTGTGGCCGATGCTTTGAGCCGAAAGGCGGTGAGTATGGGGAGTTTGGCGTATATTCCAGTTGGGGAGAGACCTCTCGCAGTTGATGTTCAAGCTTTGGCCAATCGGTTCGTGAGTTTGGATATTTCGGAGCCCAGTCGGGTATTGGCTTGTGTGATTTCTCGGTCTTCCTTATATGAGCGCATCAGAGAGCGCCAGTATGATGATCCTCATTTGCTTGTCCTTAAGGACAGAGTTCAGCATGATGATGCCAGAGATGTGACTATCGGTGATGATGGGGTGTTGAGGATGCAGGGCCGGATATGTGTGCCTAATGTAGATGGGCTTCGGGAGTTGATTCTGGAGGAGGCCCATAGCTCGCGGTATTCCATTCATCCGGGTGCCACGAAGATGTATCAAGATATGAGACAACATTATTGGTGGAGAAGAATGAAGAAAGACATCGTGGGATTTGTAGCTCGGTGTCTCAATTGTCAGCAGGTGAAATATGAGCATCAGAGACCGGGTGGCTTGCTTCAGCGGATGGATATTCCAGAGTGGAAGTGGGAGCGGATCACCATGGACTTTGTAGTTAGGCTTCCACGGACTTTGAAGAAGTTCGATGCTATTTGGGTGATTGCGGGTCGGCTGACCAAGTCCGCGCACTTCATTCCTATCTGTACTACTTACTCTTCAGAGCGGTTGGCAGAGATATATATCTGGGAGATTGTTCGTTTGCATGGTGTCCCAGTTTCCATCATTTCAGATCGGGGCACTCAGTTTACTTCACAGTTTTGGAGGTCTGTACAGCGAGAGTTGGGTACTCAGGTTGAGTTGAGCACAGCCTTTCACCCTCAGACGGACGGGCAGTCCGAGCGCACTATCTAGATATTGGAGGACATGTTACGCGCTTGTGTCATTGATTTAGGAGGGTCATGGGATCAGTTCCTACCGCTCGCAGAGTTTGCTTATTAAAATAGTTACCAGTCGAGTATTCAGATGGCTCCATATGAGGCGTTGTAGGGGAGACGGTGTATATCTCCAGTTGGTTGGTTTGAGCCGGGCGAGGCTAGGCTATTGGGTACAGATTTAGTGCAGGATGCTTTAGACAAGGTGAAAGTGATTCAGGAGAGGCTTCGTACACCGCAGTCCAGGAAAAAGAGTTATGCGGACCGGAAGGTTCGGGATGTGTCCTACATGGTTGGTCAGAAGGTTCTGTTGAAGGTTTCACCCACGAAGGGTGTCATGAGATTTGGAAAGAAGGGTAAATTGAGTCCGCGGTTCATAGGGCCTTTTGAGGTACTTCGTAGGATTGGGGAGGTGGCTTATGAACTTGCTTTGCCACCCAGCTTGTCGAGTGTGCATCCGGTATTTCACGTTTCTATTCTCCGAAAGTATATTGGGATCCGTCTCATGTTCTGGATTTCAGCACGATTCAGTTAGAGGATGATTTGGCCTATGATGTGCAGCCAGCAGCTATTTTGGAGCGTCAAGTTCGGAAGTTGAGATCAAAAGATATAGCTTCAGTGAAAGTGCAGTGGAGAGGTCGGCCCGTGGAGGAGGCTACCTGGGAGACCGAGCGGGAGATGCGGAGCAAATATCCTCACCTATTTGAGGCTTCAGGTATGTTTCTTGACTCGTTCGAGGACGAACGTTTGTTTAAGAGGGGGAGGATGTGACGACCCGGCCGGTCGTCTCATGAGTTACCGCTCCGATTTTCTGCTTCTTATTGCTTTAATTATCAGTTCTATGTGTGATCGGGTTGGTTGGCTCGGGTTCGGAAAGGTTTTGAGAAGGTTTGAAACACTTAGTCTCTTTTAAGAAGGCTTAAGTTGGAAAAGTCAATCAGATGTTGACTTATGTGTTACAGGGCTCGGATGTGAGTTCTGATGGTTCGGATAGCTTCGGGAGATGATTTGGGACCTAGGAGTGTGATCGGAATGTGTTTTGGAGGTCCGGAGTAGATTTAGGCTTGAATTGGCGAAATTGAGTTTTTGGCGTTTTCCGATTGATAGGTGAGATTTGATATAGGGGTTGGAATGGAATTTCGAAAGTTGCAGTAGCATCGTTACGTCATTTGGGATGTGTGTGAAAAATTTCAGGTCATTCGGACGTGGTTTGGTATACTTTTTGATCAAAAGCAGAATTCGGAAGATTTTAGAACCTTAGGCTTGAATTCGATGTGTTTTGGTGATTTTAATGTTGTTTGAGGTGTTTTGAAGGTTGGTATAAGTTTGAATGGTAGTATATGATGTGTTTGGGCTGTTGGTTGAGGTCCCGGGGGCCTCGGGGTGATTTCGGATGGTTGACGGGAAGTTTGGAAGTTGGTTGTGGCAGCTAATGTTTCCCATTGCTGTCATAACCGCACCTGCGGCTAGGGGACCGCAGGTGCGGTCTCGCAGAAGCGAAAATGGGGTCGCAGATGCGGCCAAAGTCTTGATCAGCTGGAATCACAGAAGCGGTAAGGGGAGCGCACCTGCGATAGCGCAGGTGCGGGCAGCACATCGCAGATGCGGTTTTGACCGCTTAAGTGGAAATCGCAGGTGCGGTCACGTAGGTGCGACATCTGGACCGCAGGTGCGAAAAGCCTGGGTCAGAATGTTTATATTTCCTCCTTCGCGATTTCAGAGGGTTTCACTACTTTTAAACACGAATTTTGGAGCTTTGGGCGATTTTGAAGAGAGAATTCAAGGAGACATCATTGAGGTAAGGTTTTGGATTATGAAAACTCGTTTCTATGGTATTAATTCGCGGATTAGAGTTGTAATTGAGGGTAAAATTAGAGAAATTAGGGCTTAGAAACCTAGGCCTTTGATTGAGGATTTGAAAGACCATTTGTGGTCGGATTTTGAAACTTTTGATATGTATGAACTCGTGGGGAGATAAGGAATCTAATGATGTGAATTTTATCGAATTCAGAGACGTGGGCCCGGGGGTCGGGTTTTGGTAATTTTGGGATTTGCATGGTTTTTCGATTAATTTCGAGTGGGCTTTGTCCCTTTAGCATAATTTAATGATTACGCTCTGATTTTGGTAGATTCAAAGCATCCGGAGGCCGATTCAAGGGGCAAAGGCATTGCGAGCTAGATTTTGAGCCGGATTAAGGTGAGTAATAATTTTAAATGTTGTCCTGAGGGTATGAAACCCCGGATTACACAGCGTTTGGCTATGTTGAGGTGACGCACACGCTAGATGACGAGCGTGGGGTCATGCACCATTGGGGATTGTGACTTAGTCCATCTCGAATGACTGTTTTACTGCGTATTTGATAGCTAATTGTTTGATATTATTATGTTCTGGGCTAAATGCCATATTTGGGCTTCGTGCCAACTGTTTGGACCCTTAGGGGATCTTTACTCATACTTTTCCTCACTGTTTGATTTCATACTTGTGCTCAGTCATACCATATTTTACTGCTTTCAAAACTCAGCCATGTTACTCTGTTTTAAACACTTTAAATGATATTTTAAAAGATATTTTGAGCTGAGCATCATGTTTACTGTTGCCCGAGGGGCTTATAAGATTCTGACTGAGTAAGGCCGAGGGCCTGTATTGTGAGATTACTTTTTTGTCGGGCTGCACGCCGCAACGGTGATATACTGATTATGATAATAAGACCGAGGGCCTGAGATTGTACGCCACGAGGTGGCTTGAGATTGATATCAGGCCGAGAGCCTGTTTATTATGCCACGAGATGGCTTGATATTACGCTTGGGCCGTAAGGGGGCCCTCCCGGAGTCTGTACACCCCCAGTGAGCGTGGTACCCATTGAGATATGAGATATAGCCCGAGGGGCTGGTATTGTTATGTGATATTGCCCGAGGGGCCGATTCTGTTGTTACTTTGCCCGACGGGCAGTTCTTATGTGTTTATCATTTCTAGTTGTCTTTCCTATATATTGTTTGACTGCTTAAAAGGTGTTTTATGAGATTTCACTGTTTAATTATGTTTATTGATTTTTTTTTGCCTCTTATAGCTTAATGTTGTGTTTAACGTGATTTTATATCGCTCAGTCTTCATTTATTGCTATTACTCACTGAGTTGGAGTACTCACTTCACTCCTTGCACTCCTGTGTGCAGATTCGGGCGCTACAGGTCCTGCTAGCGAGGGTTGAGAGCTGTCCAGCAGATTTCCGGAGATTTACTAGGTAGCTGCCCGGCGATTTTGCAGCCCAGTGCAATCTCCCTCTATCTTATTTCCTTTCTGATTCAGTTATGTAGTAGTGGAGTAGACTTTCAGACTTGTAGTATTATTTTAGATGCTCATGACTGGTGACACCCCGATGTCGGGCTGTGTTGGTTTGAAATTCCGCAAATTATACTATTAACCTTTATTTTAGGATTTTATTTCTGCTAAAAACTTAGTATTTATTATTTTAAATTGCTTAAAGTGAATTGGAAGTGTGTCGGTTGGCCTTGTCTTCACGAGAGGCGCCATCACGACCGGGTCCGGGTTTAGGATCGTGACACTTGCTCAATAATTTGATTTAGAGCATAATTTCCATATTTTTTATTCAAGATAGTTCATCTTGATAAGTTGGTTTACATCACAGTTGGTTTAGAAAAATAATTTATTGAGTTCCTCCACTTAATAGCTAAACAATTGCTTATGAGAACAAAGTTATCTATATCAATCTGATATACGTTATATACCAAAGTATATTATTTTCTCCCCTCACAAGTGGTTTAGGGTCAGGAACCAAATAATTCTATCTCATTATTATTGATGTGCGGTGTATATTTTGATTAACAGCATAATGCACAAAGATAGGCTTTTAAAGTTGAGGAAGCAAGTTAATTTTTCTAACATGAGGGGGAGACAGGATAAAGAGTTGAGAAAAAGTTACTTGGAATGAATTATCATGTGTACATCTAGATCCTCGAATAAAATAATATGAACTTGAAGTTCATAAAAAGATAATTCATTTTTAATATATTGCAAAGCGTGTCAGACGCATTTGCTGACCCAAAGAAAGTAACTATATTCTCGTTGCAAATGCTCATATTAAGTCCTAGAAGGACAAAGTCTATGGTACACTTAAAGCATATAGACATATCGGTTTCAAATAAACTTCTTGATAAAGAAGATGAGCAAATGATCATAATAAAGGAGGCAAGTGACCTAGAAGATCACATGACATAACATTTCATAAAATCTCAGGAAAGATTTAGGTACCTGAATATATGAATGAAGAGATCTCTATGTTATGTCTATATGAAAAATATTGGAACCGATATAAAATATTTTGTCAACGACATCTATAATAGCATTAAATATATATGAGGATCTTAAGTTTGAAGAAACAATTCAAGTAGAATTGGTTTCATATGAAAGACATATAGTTTTGGACATGCAGTTCAAACACTTGAAAGTATAAAGTCAATGGTGTGTGCAATTACCTTTATCTATCTTATATGTCTAGCATGAGATAAAAACTTGATGTGCATCTAAAGTCCATTCATATGGCTTATATGATTTGACTTATATGACAATCCATGAAGAATTTAAATTGCTTAAAGCATATAAAATTCTTGGTCATGAAGTACTACATATCTTGCTATAACTATAAGCATGATAATACGATAGTGAGAGTCTTTACCCCTATATGAAGATATTGGAATGAAGATTCCAACAAGATCATATGAAGAGAATACATTTCTATCAGGAATGATGATTTTAAGGTGAAACAAATTCATTCAAGTTAATATGACTGATTTGTTTATCGAATCCATTCCAATAATTTTTGAAGATGGTGCATAATATTGGAATGCAAATACTCAAATATCTGAATTGATGCTCTTATCAGGGAGAGTTAATACGCGTTGTACACTTTTTTCCTTACAAGGTTTTGTTCCACTGGGTTTTCCTTGCAAGGTTTTTGATGAGGCAACCAAAAGGCGTATTGTTAGATATGTGTACTCTTTTTCCTTCTCTAAAAATTTTTCTCCCATTGAGTTTTAGTTTAGTTAAGGTTTTAACGAGGCATATTATCTGCTGAATAGACATTCAAGGGGGAGTATCATAAATAGTAATTTATTTTTGGCGAATGTCTATATTTTAGAGAGATTTTAGGGTTTGTTACTTGGTGGCTAAGTCACTTTTTCCCTATAAATAGAGGGGTTTTATTCCATTGTAATTGATCTCAAAATTAATAAGAATTCTGTCTCCCTACTTTTCTCTGCAATGCTCTTCTTCTTCTTTTATTGTTTTATTAC
Source organism: Nicotiana attenuata (assembly GCF_001879085.1). Lineage (NCBI taxonomy): Eukaryota > Viridiplantae > Streptophyta > Magnoliopsida > Solanales > Solanaceae > Nicotiana > Nicotiana attenuata. The sequence continues at coordinate 15,340 of NW_017673466.1, forward strand.
ACAAATTAAATAATTAATTATCTTTTATTATTTTATTACACAAATTAAATAATTAATTAAGAGGGTATCTGCAAAAGGATAGACGCACTCAAACAGACAAAACTATTCCAAGGAAAGGAACTTTTCCTTTTGCCACCTTTTGACGCAGAATTCAAGATTTCAAGAATAGTATACTTTGATTCAGTTCATGGCAAAATAGTATTGAACAATGAACAAGTTAGGAATACAGTAATCAGACAGCTTCTTCATATTTATAGGCAAGCAGGAACCACAAACCATTTATGAACGACTAATGCAATCTCGATTTCTGAACTCACTCTCTCAATTCAAAATCAAGAACGTCTATATTCTGAATCAGTCATTGACCAACACAACCCTATGGTGTGTCTAAGCATCCTGTTCGGGTGCAAGCACTCTTCTGCCAAATCACTTTTATTCTCGGCACTGATAATTATAGGATCCCTTATTGGTTTGAAAATACTATGTTACTCCATTTATCAGCTGCGGAAGAGAAGGCAATCTCAGAGCAATCACCGGGCTTCTGATGCAGGAAGGGAATTACAATTGCAGCCACGACAAAGACAGCAACAGATTTAGATGAGTTAAACCTTATTGTTTGAAAGCAAATTCATTATTTTACCAGTAATGCACTTGTCTCAAACAGACAATTTGCTTGCCTCAATTCTATCTTGTTTCGTAGTTTTACAAGGTCTCTTACTCTATCACTGAACTAGTGTTTTACTTTCTTCAATCAAGAATGTCACAAGGCTGGCTAAATGTTGAAATTGTAGGCCAAACATTTTCACTAATGTCCTTTTTTCTCAAACTCTCAAATACTGGAACAGTTTACTGATATGTTACTGTACTGAATTGTGTAAATTGTTTTTAAACAGTTAGAAAGAAAGACACAACTTCCCCACAAATAAAAATAGAAGGATTGCGTACGATGAGCAACCACCCTTCCCCCCGGTCTAGAAGAAAAAAAGATAAGTATGTAGAGTCAATTTAAATGGCATGGTAGTTGTTGGATAACGCCAACATCCTGACTATGGCAAGGCCTACGAGGGGGCTGAGGTGGGCACGGTTGGAGTTATAAACGAATATGGCGCTTTCTTGGTGAGCTTGGTTAAAAAATAAAGTTGCGCCCTTACTATCTGCTATAGCTTTTGGCATTGATGGTAAGCGGTTGATTCTAAAAAGTGGTATCAAAGCCTCTGTAATGGGTTCGACTCCCAAGAGCAACATGCTGCAAGAGGCAGGTATTGGGAGGGGGATTGTTAGGTAACGCCCTGCCAATGCAAGGCCCGCGAGGAGGCTGATGTGGCCCAATGTTGGAGTCATAATCGAACATGGCGCTTGCTTGGTGGGCTTTGTTAAAAAATAAAGTTTTGCCCTTGCTATCAATAGCTTTTAGCATGATGGTAAGCGTTTGATCCTATCAATAGTAAATATCAATTAATGCAAATTAAAAGGAAAAATTAATTATAAAATTTGTACTAGAAAATTTATCTATTGCTAGTAGCTATATATATGGTGCTGTATCTCAATCTGCAAGGACATGGTACAAAGAATTCATTGGCCTTTTCTACTCTGTATCTCAAAGTTGAAACCAGGGCAAAATCCGTAACCATTGTCACAAACAAGTCAGCAGTCAGGTGATACTCTGCACTTGCTAATTAAAATCTTGGATCCGTCTCTAGTTGTAAAACATACACTTGCAAGAAAATTAAAAGAGTGTCGTCCATATTTAAGCGATCTCAAAATAATCACAAGCATTCTGTGAAGAACCTTTGCCTGTATTATCGCTGCTACTGCTGGTGCATCTCACACGCCACATCTTGATAACTCCATCAAGACTTCCAGTGCAAATGGTGCAACCATCTTCACTCTCCTCATTGTTCACACGTCCAGGGAAAGCTGTAACGCACCTAATCGGTCCTCTGTGACCTTGCAAAATCGCGACGCAAACATGTTGACAATCTTGCTCCCTAAACCAGACCCTGCATGTTGAGTCTGCAGAGCCACTGATTAAATAGTTAGTCGTACTGGACAAGCACATTACAGCATGTGTATGTCCAAGAAGTGCATCCCCATATTGTAATTGCCCCGAAAACCAACCTTTTATCCAATAATGAATGTAACCATCACTGCAGCCACCATAAAGTACCCCACCATCAGTTGTTAATGCTAATGTCTTTACTGGTGAACATTTAGCTGGTAGTGTCACAGTAAGGGAATGTGGTCTATCTCCACTACAAAAATTACGTCGCCATACTCGGACTGTGGCATCATCAGAAGCAGTATAAAGGACACCATCATCACCAAGAACAATGGCGTTTATCGGATCGTTATGGGCTTGGATTGTCTCTATGCATTTGAGATCAGAAATTCTCCATACTTTTACTGTTTTATCAAGGGAAGCTGAGTAAAGTATATCATCTGATATGTTAATTGCCAGTGATGATATTGGCCCCAGGTGCTTCATCTGTCATAATTCATTAAAAGGCATTTAATTTTTCTATCTACAGCACTATTCTGGTCATATCAAGACTTGAAGTATGCATTAAACTAGATGCTTTCGAAATGTGCTAAATTTGACACTTGTGTGCTTTAATCACAAAGCTGTAGTTGCATATAGTAATAAATATGTTCCCAGCACTGTCCATGTCAAGGTTTGGTTTGCTGCAATTAATACAGCCCTAAAAGATATTCAGGCTTCAACTTTTTCCAGTCCAAATCAAACTGGATACAGATGTCTGCACAAATACGAAATCTGATGAACTAAAATTTCACAGCAACTGATATTAAAGGCAGCCTGGTACACTAAGCTCTCGCGCATCGCGGGGTTCGGCGAGGGGTTGGACCATAAGGGTCTATTGTACGAAGCCTAACCCTGCATTTCTGCAAGAGGCTGTTTCCACGGCTCGAACCTGTGACCTTATTTTACCAGTTACGCCAAGGCTCCCCTTCCCGCCACTGATATTAACTAGATGGAATTTTCCTACTTGCTGTTGGCACATAAGCTTTAAGACTAACACAACTTGTTTGCAAAAATGTATGTGTTGGTATAGGCCATGACTGTCCCACGAATATCCCTATTTTGTATTTTGTACAGAGCAGTATGCCAGCTTACACAGTACGTCCTACCATAACCATTAATGCATATGCATTAACAACAATTAACTACTACAACAAAAAGATAAAATGCAAATAGAAACTCATATATCAAAAATGAATAAATAATGTATATTACCATCTTATCTCTAGCAGAGATATAGCTCCGGACAAAGCTTCCAACCTTAGGAATAGTAGCAACTCGGACATGCTTGATGACATTTTCCCAAGTCCTACGCCAAACCCGAATCTTACAATCCGCATAAGCTGCATAAACCATATCATTCGACACTTGTAACGCAACAACCATAGACCCCCTCGTCTTAAGATGATCACATTCAGTAAACTCTGGCAACTTCCAAACACGTATTACATTAGCCTCAGACCCTGTATAAACGAGACCATTTGACGTAGCAACAGACAAGATCTGTCCATCTTTCTTTAACACAGATGAAATGCACCTGTAAGTTGTTTGAAAGTGATGATCATCGGCTAATTTTGGATTGTTGAGCGTGAAGGAAAGTCGTGGAGTTGAAGGTTGAGAGTTGTGGAGGCATGTATTGGAAGAGAGTACTGAAGTGCTTAAACGAGGTGGGCTATAGGGAAGATTTTCGGAGAAATTAGAAGCTTCTTTTGTAGAAATACTTCTCAAGAAGCTGTGATTAGGTCTTATGGCGAAAGATAAAGCTGAAGCAGGGGAATTTGGAGCCTCAAAGTCTATTGCTGAGGCCATGTCGTCTATTTCTAGATCTCTCTACTTCAACGGACCTAATGAAGGAAATGCTAATATTGAAAAATTGAAATGGTGTAATGTATTGGTGTTACTGAAGTTTTATTGCTCTCAACTGCCAGCTACCCCACAATGACGAAAACACTTGTAGAATTCATCCAGCCAATCAATTTTTTCAATTTTTTTTTTTTTTTTTTTTTGCCAAGAAAATCCTTTAAAAAAAATTAACCTAAATAGTCGTTCACTCAATCACTTAAATTAAAATAGTTGTCAAATATTTAATTCATGTATAATTTGTGTGTAATCATGTATATTTAGTGTTTTATGTTACCGGCTACGAAAATAAAACGATAAATCCGTCCTGCTATTTCTGTAAAGATCATCTTTTTTTAGTTTCACCCAATTGCGAGCGAAGTGGGTATCAAAAACTTACATAATTAGATCAATCATAATGCAAGGACTTTAAGTTATATATATTGACAATATAATAAATTTGTTATACAATGTGTTTGACCTATTTGTAGACAATAAAATTGCATCGAGAAAATAAAATCAAGACCGAAAAATATTGTAATAATCGTAGTATTTGATTTCAAATAATATGAGTGTACAATCTCTATGAATCCTCCGATTCTTCTTTTCAATAGTAAATAAATTCAACGGCCTTTGAGCTTGATTTTGAATATGTAGCTGTTGCCACGAACGATGATCTTGTTCTTGAGCTTGAGCTTGATTGCTTGAGCTTGACCTTGATTTGTTCTTCGTTCTTGAGCTCTTTCTTGCTTCTTGTTATAACTTTTGGTGTCTTTTCTGGGATGAAGACCCCTATTTATAGTTGTGGAAGCTAAGGGAGGAGTTATGATAAGAACAAACTCTTTCCGGCCAATCAAATTGAAGTGTGACATAGCCGCATTTGACTAGCCAAAACATGTCACTCGCACACGTGACGCGATTATATTAGCCTTTTAATGTGACTTGGCATGCCTTGTCATTTGACACGTGATGATCCTATTGGCTCTTCCGCTTGATTTGGCGTGCCACGACATATAACACGTGGCACCAAACTGGGTCTCTAGGTAGATGACATCTTGGGCTTAATGAAGTGAGCTCATCACTTTAGGCCAATTAACTGGGCTAGCCTAATGGATTAAGAATTACTTATTTAATCCATATATATTGAATTTGTATAATTAATCCAATTATATTAGCCCATAATATTTATTTGGACTAATACATACATACATACATACATACATACATACATACACATATATATATATATATATATATATATATATATATATATATATATATATTGAATTTAAATTCAATAAATTTTTAGATGCCTTCAAATACCCCTACTTCAAGATTTACTAGAGTGCACGCATGTTAGAACTTCAAAGACAAAGTCTTGAGGTAAACACTAAATAGTTTAAGCCCAAGAGTTTGAGACGTAATTTGTTTCTTAAATATGCCAAAAGCTACCGGACTTCAGAAATCTTTCACTTTCTTTAGAAAGATTTACGTAACAATATCAAATTTACGTAACTTCCAATCTCAAATTTCAAGGAAATTTGCTCCTAACAATTGAGCTTTAATTGCTACGAATATGATCACCTTTTTCAAGGTGAAGTAACGAATCATGCGAGTTAACTATAGGGCGCAAACTTACATCTTTGTCATTTCCAATAAGGAGACAAATACTACATGAGGAAAGGAATCCTATCCTTACAGTGACTCTTCTTTCTGTCCAAATTGAGTTCAATTCGGAGAAGTCTAGTGTCAACCGACCAGTGAATTTTCCTATTCCACATCGAGATAATTTCACCGGACAATCATCATTCATTAATTATATATAGCACTATACCCCTCTCGCAACCATCAATTGCAGTGTTCGCAAGTCGTATTGAGTCTACTTTTGAAGATTCGGAAGCATTAACGCGAAGATAATTTCTTCTTCTCTTGTGCTTTTCTTCCTTTGTTGCTTTTTTTTATTTTCTTTTTTTTTGTAGGTGAAACAAGAAGGATGTGTTCTTGTTTAACGAGATGATCCATGCATGAAGAAGAAAATCTTGGGGTGTGAGGGTATGAGTTCTCATCCTTGCCCGAATATCGGAGAGATTACTCTCATTGTGGCTCCACTGTCGGAGAGATTACTCTCAATGTGGCTCGACTATCGGAGAGATTACTCTCATTGTGCCCCGACTATCGGAGAGATTACTCTTAATGTGCCCCGACTATCGGAGAGATTACTCTCAATGTGGCCAGACTATCGGAGAGATTACTCTCAATGTGCCCCGACTATCGGAGAGATTACTCTCAATGTGTCCCAACTATCGGAGAGATTACTCTCAATGTGGCTCGATTATCGGAGAGATTACTCTCAATGTGCCCTGACTATCGGAGAGATTACTCTCAAGAGACTTACATGTCCACCTTAAGATTGGAAAGTATAGCTTCTTTTTAAGGACAAACCCTCGAAGAGGCCAACTTAAGGTGCAAATGAACTTATATGTCCACCTTAAGATTGGAAATTTATAGTTTCCTTTTAAGGAAAAACCCATGAAGAGGCCAACTTAAGGTGCAAAGGGACTTATATGTCCACCTTAAGATTTGAAAGTTATAGTTTCCTTTTAAAGACAAACCCACGAAGAGGCCAACTTAAAAGAGCGAAGGGACTCATATGTCCACCTTAAGATTGGAATATTATAAAGCTTCAACTCGAAGACTTCATGCACTTGACGATGTCAACTTGAACACTTGGAAAACTTTGAAGATTTGGCGGACTTTGCAGACTTCAACTTGAAGGCCGACAAACTTGAAGATTTGATGGATGTGAAGATCCGGTGGACTTTGACACTTCAACCTGAAGACTTTGAAGGCTCAAATACTTCCACTTGAAGACCGGCGAGTTTGAGGACCTCAACTTGAAGACTTTAAATATTTCCACTTGAAGACTGAAGAACTTGAAGACCGACAGACTTAAAGATTTGGCGAACATGAAGACATAGTGAACCCCTAGATTTCAGTGCAAATACTTGGCATCCTCCAAAAATCGTCCTATTGAAGATACCAATTTATCATGGAAAGTTGCCCCCTTCAAATCAAATGGGATCCAATGTTTAACAGAAGAATGGTATCTCAGCTCGATTTTCAAGTGCTGATTGAGTGAATTACACTCCATTGTACTTTATTCGGATAATGATTGGGGGGTTATGTATCTTTTGAACTTATGCTACTGAACTCAGAATTCAACTGTAAGTTTCCTACGTACCTCGGTGAAGAGGATCAAGTCATACCGTAGTTCTGAATGAGTGATTTTTTTTATGTCCTAACTTTTGCCTAGGCTGCCTCTTTTGAGGTTTTCAACCTAGGGGACTTTTTTTTGGGTCGTACACAGTTTAGACTCATGCGGGCTAGGAGTGTAGGAACATGCAGTTTAGGCTCGTGCATTAAGGAGACTAGGAACATGCCGTTTAGGCTCGTGCATCAAGGAGCGTTGCAACTTCAAGAATAATACTTCTTCAAAAACTTGTAATTGATAGGGCTGATTCTCATGGCATCTGCATCAACCAGCTTGTAAGCTCCACTTGAGTAAGCTTCTTGTACGACATATGACCCATCCCGTTTTGAAGTGAACTTCCCTACAGTTTTATGGGACGTAATAATGGGTCTTCGTATGGCAAGGACTTGATCTCATACTTGAAAGGATCTCGGGTGAACTCTTTTATTAAATGTGCGAGAAAATCAAGCTTGATAACATTCAAGACTCTGTTGATCTTTCAACCTCTTCTCATCAAGAGCCTCCAACTCTGCTAATCAAAGTCGAGCATTTTCTTCATCAGTGAACCCTTCATGAATAGCCAGTCGTAATGCAGGTATTTGACGCTCGAGTTGCAAGACGGCTTCGACTCCGTAAATGAGTGAATAAGGAGTCTCTTGTGTTGGCGTGCGGTGAGTCGTCGTATATGTCCATAGAGCTTCTTGCATACGGTCATTCCAATCTCGTTTTGATTTGGAGACAACTTTCTTTAACAAGTTGCATACAGTTTTGTTGAATGCCTCAGCTAGACTATTGGCGACAGCATTGTACATCGAATAGTTACGTTTCTTGAAGACAAAGAGATCACAAATCTTGTTCATCAACCTATTATTGAATGACTTTCCATTATCCGTTATTATGTAACGAGGAATGCTAAAGCAGTAGATTATGTTTACTCGGATGAAACTTGCAACATTTTCCTTCTTTACCTCCTTAAGACCAATAGCTTCAGCCTATTTTGAGAAGTAGTCAGTTGCAGCCAAGATGTATAGATGCCCACCATAGGACTTTGGCAGTGGTCCAACAACATCCAATCCCCAAGCGTCAAATGGCCAGGATACAACAGTCGGGTGCAACACTTTAGGAGGTAGATGAATAAAATTCGCATGGAATTGACAAGCCTTGCATCTTTTAGCGTAGTCCATCGTTGGCCAATAATAACCCATCCTTTTTATATGGAAGTGGAGCTTTGGTCCAGACTGGTGTGACCCACATACCCCAGAATGTTCCTCTTGCAAAGCTTGGAGTGCTTCTTCTTCCCCTAAGCATCGCAAGAGTATTCCCTCGAATGACCTTCTGTATAGAGTATCTTTGTAGTAAAGGAAGCGAGGTGCACGATGACGGATTTCAGTCCTTCTCCTCGGATTTTCTGGAAGTATCCCATAGCTTAAGTAGTCGACAATGGTTTGTCGCCATTCTTCTTTCTCAACTTCAGAAACAGCGACAAGATGAATGAGTTCATTTTCTTCACCTTCAGCCTCATTTGGCGGCGGTACTACCCATTTTTGGGAGACAGTAACTTGCGTTTGATCAGGCAGGGTTAACGATGAAGCTAGGGTAGCTAAAGCATCGGCCTTCTTGTTTTCTTTCCTTGGCACATGTTGAATAGTCACGTCACCGACCCATCCCATTGATTTTTTAGCATAATCATGATATGGGCGTAGTTCAGGTTTCATGACCTCATAACTACCTAATAGTTGGTTGATCACCAACTGAGAGTCACCAAAGACTTGCAGTTGTAACCGCTTTATTTCAACAGCCATTTCAAGCCCAAGTATCAGTACTTGATACTCAGTAACGTTGTTAGAGCAGAGTTGCGTCAACGTATCACCTTGAGAAGTGACAAATACTACACCAGCACCAGCTCCTCCGCGATGTGCAGCACCATCAAAGTACATCTTCCGTGGAGGTTGAACTTCAATGACCATTGCATCCTCATCAGGTTGTTCATCAGTTAGCTCCCAGTCATCAGGTATATGGTGATTCGCCAAGAAGTCCGCTGACGATTTTCCTTTTATAGCCTTTTGAGGGATGTACACAATTTCAAATTGTTGAAACTGGAGGTACCACCTTGCTAGTCAATCACTAAGGACAGGTTTTGACATCACGAACTTGATGGGATTTTCTCTAGAAACCAAACGAACGACATGAGCTTGAAAGCAAAGCTTCAACTTTTGGATTGAGAAGATTAGCACCAAACATAACTTTTCAATTGGGGAATAATTCAGCTCATTTGGTGTCATCATCCTGCTCAAGTATTAAAGGGAGTTTCTTTCCCTTCACTATTTTCTTGGGCCAACAACGCTCCAACAAACCTTTCTTATGCTGAAATATACTGTATCAACGGTTTTCCAAGGATAGGGGCTGCCAAAATTGGAGGCTTCATCAAATAAGTTTTGATACTTTCAAAGGCATTGCTACAAGCTTGGTCCCACTTGAAAGGAACGCCTTTCTTCATGAGGCGACTGAATGGTTGGCACCTCCCAGCTAGGTTTGAGATGTATCTCCTAAGGTATGCTAGCTTTCCTTACAAACTTTTTAATTCATGAATATCCCGAGGCTCGGGCATTTTCAAAATTGCATCTACGTTGGCTTGATCAATTTCGATCCCTCAATGCCGGACAATGAAACCAAGGAACTTTCCAGAAGTAACTCCAAAGGCATATTTCAATGGATTCATCCTAAGTTGGTACCTCCGGAGCAACTCAAATAGCATTCTCAAGTCCTTCAAGTGGTCTCTCTTCTTTCCTGATTTTACCACCAAGTCGTCAACATAGCATTCGATATTCTTGTGGAGAAGGTCATCAAAGATATTCTGCATAGCTCTTTGGTAAGTAGCACCAGCGTTCTTCAATCCAAAAGGCATTACCTTGTAGCATTAAATACCCTTTGGGGTACGGAATGCAGTAATCTCTTCATCTTTTGGTGCCATGCAAATTTAGTTATAAACCGACGAACCATCAAAGAAAAACATTGCCTCATAAGCAGTAATAGTATCGATCATGAACTATGGAATAGGAAGTGGGAATTCATCTTTTGGACACGCATTGTTGAGATCCCTAAAGTCAACGCACACTCGAATCTGGCCATTTTTCTTCCTTACAGGGACAATACTTGAAACCCATATTGGGTATTTAACTTCACTAATAAAACCAGCTTCGATGAGTTTGTTAACTTAACTTTCAATAAAGGGAACCAAGTCCGGCCTAAAGCGCCTTTGAGCATTCTTAACAGGACGAGCGCCATTCTTGACTACAAGATGATGGACTGCTACTTTAGGGTCCAAGCCAGGCATCCCTTTGTAACTCCAAGCAAAGACATTTTTAAACTCCTTGAGTAACTCCACATATAAGTGCTTTCTTCATCGGTGCCAAGATTTACTTCTTTCAAAGCGTCCATTGTTATTTTTACCCCTTCTTTAAGTTCAGGTGGATCATCCTTTGCATCTTCATCTTCTCGAGGGTCCCCATCATTGACGGATATGTGATAACACGGTGAAACGGTCTCCATTGAAAATGGAACACCGTTCTCGCCTTGTACAGTAACATGATACGAAGAACCCATACTTTCTTCGTCTTCATCACGTTCTTCAGTGAAGAGCAAAGTGTATTGCTTCACCTTCAGTACCTCATCACACGAAACCATGACTTTTGTCTGTTGCTTCATTCTAGATGGAACCAGACTTTGGAAATCCTTAGAGATTTTCTGAATTTTAGGCGAATCGGGTGTTCTTATATTTTGATAATTTCTCTGGAACTTATTCCCCTTCTTTAATAGGCCCAATCTCTCAATACGGAATTTCTCATGATTGATTTTCCAAGTCGATCAAAGACAGAAGTCCTGCGGCAGATTCGTCTTCTATAGTGATATAATTGATGCTCGCCTTTTTTATGGAGATGCGCATTGGTGACGGTTGCTTGTATCCCAAACCTTCACAAGGTTGCCTCGTTGCAACTTCTAATAGGAGCTTCCCTAACTTTGACGGCTCATTGGGATTGTATCCAGCTTTTGCAAATAGCCTGTAAGCGTTAGGAACAAAACCTTCATCTGTTCGCTTTTTAGGGAGTGCCACATTCTGCAAATGATTTTGGGCCACAAACCCTGCAAGTGGCTTTGAGGACAACTTTACTGCCTTAATTTGTTTTACCAGAAAAGTTAACTCATTTAACATGTTAGTTTGGAGAATAGATATGCGATAGCTGAGCCGCTTCTGCAGCTCCGCTTCTGCGGCTCCGCTTCTGCGATGCCTAAGCCGCTTCTGCGGCTCCGCTTTTGCGGAAATGGCACCGCTTCTGCGGTTTTTGAGGAAAAAGGAGACAAGCCGCTTCTGCGGCCACACAGCCGCATCTGTGGTTCCCAAGCCGCAGATGCGAAAATACCAGAAGAGGGACATTCAGCTGCTGCAATAACTTCAAAAATTCATTCGTTAACCACCCGAAATCATCCCGAGGCCCCCGGGACCTCAACCAAAAGCACCAATACCACCTAATACCTTATTCAAACTTGTACCAATCTTAAAAACACCTAAAACAACGCCGGAAACCCGAATTAATCAAGGAT
>NW_017673466.1:27276-49887 GCF_001879085.1 Nicotiana attenuata
ATATAGCCAACCAGGTACAATGGGCGGTTATGAAGAGTGTCACCTAGCAGAAGATCGTCATTTGTGAACGTGACTTTTTCCTCACACACGTTAACTTCTTGAGGAATAGAGTCGATGAGATTTTTTGAAGGTGGTGCCAACGGTAGGTCATCACTCTTTTCTTCCCCTTTATCAGCAACAAGAGGCCTCAATACCATCGCGGAAAATCTTCATGCGGAACCAACATGGAAAGAAATCTTCCAAGGTCACTGGATGTCGTGGGTTTTGAGGATGGTGCACCTCCACTTTTGCTTTCTTCAAATGCTTAACTGGGTTCCATCTCCTTGGTATTTTCATCATTATTTTCCTTTTTGGTTGTTCTATTGGTTCTTTTCATGTGCTCCTTTTGTTGTGCCTACGACGAGTCACCAACGTCCAACCTTCATCATCATCAGGTTTATCGTGTTCAACTTTGTTGTTCTCTAGTAATTCTTCATCTTTACTTTCTTTAAAACTACATAATTCATCTGGAATGAATGAGCCAAATATGATAGAGACTTGGTTTGCACTTGCTTTCTCATACTCAAGCACGATCATCTTTTCACGAGCCAAGTCCATAACTTTGTCGTTGAAGACAAAGCACCTCTCCAAAGGGTGGATCACAAGTCGATGATATCTGCAGTAATTTGGGTCATCAGTTTTCCCAACTTCATTTGGCACTTCATCTCCGGAAGCTCAATGAGATTTAACTCGAGGAGTTCTTCAAAAATGTCTGGCACATCAGAATCTAGAAATGGGTACTCTTTCTCTTGCATTTCTTTTAGAGTCAACTTTCCACTTGGCTTATCTTGAAAAAAAGTGAATTTCATACTCTACTTCTTGCTCACCTTCATCGTGAACTTCACAGGTGACATATTGACATTCCACTTGCCCCACTTCCTGACTTCTTGCTTGTCATTCCCTTTGTGAGGTTCATAGATGAGCAGCCTTTCATTTCCAGCAGAGGTCATGCTCAATTCCGTGTCATGGGCACGAGTTGCAAGTTCTTCAAATGTGCTAGGCTTGATACCTTGCAATATGTAGTGCAATCCCAAATGCATACCTTGGATGCATATCTCTATGCCAGAAGCTTCACTAAGCATGTCTTTACAGTTAAGGGTTGCATTCCTCCAACGACTGATAAAGTTGATAACTAGTTCCCCTTCCGTTGACGAGTATTTGTGAGTTCCACCATGCTCACAGGGCGCCTTGTGCTATAAAAGCGATTGAGGAACTCTTGCTCTAGTTGATCCCAGCTATAAATAGATCCCGTGTTGAGGTCTGTATACCAATCAAAAGCATTTCCTTTTAGCGAGCGGACAAATTGTTTGACGAGGTAATCTCCATAAGTCCCAGCAATGTTGCATGTCTCAACGAAGTGCGCCACATGTTGCTTTGGATTGCCTTTACCATCAAACTGTTGAAACTTTGGAGGTTGATGGACAGCAGGCATCTTCAACATATCGATCCTTGCAGTGTACGGCTTTGTGTATGTACGAGAGGACTTGGCAGCAACTTCATGTTTGTTCTTAATGGTTCCTTCTATGAACTTCTTCAGTTGATCGATTGGAATCATCCCTTCATATGGGACAGGGATAGCCTTAGCGGATGCTACTTATCTTGGGGGAGAATCACTCTCTCGAATATTTGGGGGCTTGCTAGGTGCGTGGGTGTATTCTTCTTCCATCAAGATTTCCACCCTATTTGTTAGCTTTTCGATTCTAACATCTTGATTTTGCATGCACTTGGTCAAGCCAGGGATTGCTCCCGTCAAGTTTGCCAACTGCTCCTCCATAGATGAAGTGTTTGTCACCGTGGCTTGCATGATTGTCGTGGACGATGGAGAGTAGCATGGATTGTCACATAGATTGATCCTTGATTGGCTCACGCTATGTGGTCTAACTGGGGAGGATCCATCACTTAAAGCATCATCACTTTCCTTCACAGCGGATTGCTTAGATCCAGAGAGGTCAAGCGAAGCAAGAGTTTTCTTGATCTTTTCAGCAACATTACTTCCTCCTTCGGGTGCATTTGTGAAGATCTTGCTCCTTTTGAGGATGAAGATCCAAAAATAGGGGTTGGTGCAGACGGCACTTGGGGTGCTTGTTGTCCTGATGAGCTTTCTTTTCTCCTCGTAACTGGTCCAGAGCTTCAAAAAGTAACATCGAGAATGCTTTCTATGTCAGCATAGAACCTGAAATTAGCAGTCTTGGTGGAAGTTGAACTGGAGTTGATTTTCTTTGAAACCATTTCAATGTTCTTGAACTTTAGTGATTGAAAAGTTGAGATGAGAGGTAGAGATTGTCCCACCGGGCGTGCCAATTTGTTTGCAACAAATTATTTATGATACAAAAATAAATTATAACCACAATATAAATATGAAGAAACATCATTTTATTGATAAAATGATGTGTGTACAATTCTTTTGTTCCCTTGATTCTTCTCTATGGATCGTTCTCCGTGATTTGAGGGCTTAACCAGCATGTTTCTCGAACGTAGGATGATGCAAACTTCCATAGGATGTATTTGATCTCCATGAAAAGGAAGAACATTTGTTGATCACTTCGGCGGCTTTGAGAAAGACAATATTTGATGGCTTTGATCTCTTTGTGAATATTCCATGAATTTTAATGGAATTTCGAGATGCCTCTTTAAGGAAATATTTATCCCTTTATATAGGCGTGAGTTAGGTCTTAGGGTAGAGTAGCCTCCAAGCAAACCTAATAGACCCCTAGGATTTCAAGAGTCTTGTAGTATCTTGAATTTTATCCGTCAAAATTTTGATGTCTACTACAAATTCTGGCACGCCCAGTGGGACTAGTTCTGCCCTTCATCTCTTCCTCCTGCAAATCAAAAACTTCAAGTTCCAAGATTATCTGTTGTGATGGTCGAGTACTTCAAGTCTCATCTTCAAGTTTCAGCAAGCCTGCACCTCGACAAACCTTGAAGTAGGGGGCATTTGTAGACACTAGATTTTAACAGATCAAGATAAATCCAAAATTCAAGACAACTCTTGAAATATTAGGAGTCTATTAGGGTAACTTGGTAGCTACTCACCCAAACCCTAATTCATGCCTGTAAATAAGGCTACATATGTCTTTCAAAGAGGATCTCAGCAATTCTATAAACTATCGGAATATGCGCAAAGGAATCAAATATGAGATCTCCGAAATTCCATGAAACTCTTGGAATATTCATTAAGAAATCAAAGACATGTTAAATATGTCTTGATCAAAGTCCTACGTTCGAGAAATCTGCCGCTAAGGCCCTCGAATCATGTAGAACAAATCGGAGGGAAGAATCAAGGGATAAACAGAGTTGTAACCCGTGATGTTTATCAATAAAATCCTTTACTGTTTGTGATTGCAGTTTATTTTCTGCGCAAATTTATCGCAAACAAATTGGCACGCCCAGTGAGACCAGTTTTGCTCTTCATCTCTTCCTCTTATAAATCGAAAACTCCAAGTTTCAAAATCATTTGTTGCGATGGTCGAGTACTTCAAATCTCTTCTTCAAGTTTCGGCAAGCCTACACCCCGACAAACCTTGAAGTAGGGGGCATGTGTAGACATCGAAATTCTAAAGGATCAAGCTAAATCCTAAATTCAAGATACTACAAGACTCTTGAAATCCTAGGAGTCTATCAAGGTTTCTTAGAGATTACTCTACCCTAAACCCTAAAGCACACCTATATAAAGGGATACGTACTCCCTTGAAGAGGTGTCTCAAAAATCCCATAAATTCTTGGGATATTCACAAAGGGATCAAGGCATAAAAAATGTCGTGATCAATATATATTCTTCTTGATAATCAAATACTTCTAGAAGAAAATCCATACAATGGTCGACTTTCATGGAGATCAAATAATCCAGAGAGGTCCGTATCATCCTACATTTGAGAATACGCTGATCCAGTCCTTGAATCACGGAGAACAATTCGGAGGAAGAATCAAAGGATAAACAGAGTTGTAACCCGCAATGTTTATCAATAAAATCCTTTTTTTCTTATAGTTGTTTGTGATTGCAGTTTTATTATAAATTTGTTGCAATTGTGAATATCCCAAGCATTTATAGGATTTTTGAGATGCCTCTTCAAGGGAATATGTATCCTTTTATATAGGTGTGCTTTAGGGTTAGGGTAGAGTAATCTCCAAGAAACCCTGATAGACTCCTAGGATTTCAAGAGTCTTGTAGTATCTTGAATTTAGGATTTAGCTTGATCCATTAAAATTTTGATGTCTACAAATGCCCCCTACTTCAAGGTTCGTCGGGGTGTACGCTTGTCGAAACTTGAAGACGATATTTGAAGTACTCGACCATCGCAACAAATTATTTTGAAACATGGAGTTTCGATTTATAAGAGGAAGAGATGAAGGGGAGAACTGGTCCTGCTGGGCATGCCAGAATTTGTAGACAATAAAATTGCGCCGAGAAAATAAAATTAAGACCGAAAAATACTGCAATAATCGTAGTATTTGATTTCAAATAATATGAGTGTATAATCTCTATGAATCCTCTGATTCTTCTTTTCAATAGTAAATAAATTCAATGGCCTTTGAGCTTGATCTTGAATATGTAGTTGTTACCACGAACGATGATTTTGTTCTTTAGCTTGAGCTTGATTGCCTGAACTTGACCTTGGTTTGTTCTTCGTTGTTGAGCTTGAACTTGATTACTTGAAGCTTGGAACTTGTGGAGGAATTCGCAGCGTTTGATCCACGAGCTCTCTCTTTCTTCTTGTTATAACTTCTGGTGTCTTTTCTGGGTTATGAAGACCCCTATTATAGTTGTGGAAGGGAGGAGTTATGATAAGAACAAACTCTTTCCGACCAATCAAGTTGAAGTGCGACATAGCCGCATTAGATTAGCCAGAACATGTCACTTGCACACGTGGCGCGATTTTATTGGCCTTTTAATGTGACTTGGCATGCCTTGTCATTTGACACGTGGCATGATCCTATTGGCTCTTCCGCTTGACTTGGCGTGCCACCTCATATGACACGTGGCACCAAACTAAGCCTCTAGGAAGATGACATCTTGGGCTTAATAAAATGGGCTCATCACTTTAGCTCAATTAAATGGGCTAGCCCAATGGATTAAGACTTATTTATTTAATTCATATATATTGAATTTATATAATTAATTCAATTATATTAGCTCATAATATATATATATATATATATATATATATATATATATATATATATATATATATATATATATATATATATATATATATATTAGATGCCTACACTATTATAACATGTTACTTATTATTTATTCTAGGTCATCAATTAATGTTATCAAATAAAATTATTGTACTTACTTTTTAAACAACTTAATTCTGTAAAAATTTCTTATATCGTTCATACTTAGAACTTAATCTCATAATGTAATTACAAATAAATTTCTATAATAAGCATTAATTGATAACTTGATTAGAATTCTTTTCCCTTTTCATTATATGCATATATTTTTTTAATCTAAACAATACAATTTTTTTTAATCAAATATACCACTAGGCATGCTGCCTATATATATATATATATCCAATATTTACAATTTGGCCAAACAAATCTCAAAAATGAAAATCTAAAGCTAATGCTACTGAAATATAAAATTCTAGCTATTACAACTTCTGTCCAAACCAACTCCCTCTGAAGATGTGTGTATCCACTAGCCAAGTGCAAAACCTCAATGTAGCACCTCCAAAGCTCTCACCAGGCGCTAAGTTTTGCGTTCCATAAGACAAGGCAATGTGAATCTCCAAACATCATCTTCAACTGGGGTGTCCAAATATCCATGTAGCTGATCCATATATGCATCAATACTGCTTTCCATGTGTGAATTAGCTGAAGCGCAGTCCAAGGTGAACCTGTGAAGAATAATGAAGTCCAGCAATAGACAATAGAGGATGAAGTTCTATGAAATTTATCCCATGTGATAGTACTGCTGAGACACCTCCAGATTGGACATGAATACATATCAATACCACTGAATAACATCCCAACCTTACCATTCACACTGCTCTGAAATACTGCACCCTCCAGAAACCCTTGTAAACAAATTTGTAGGGCTATGTATGTGTGATCAAATAACCTACTGCCCATGCCTACATAATGTATCAACATTAGCCAGCAGCACCCTTTAACTTTATGCCAAATCTGATGAATGAGAGACTCATGTGCACTGCCAGACCATCTCCAGGTTGGGTATAAAATACCAATACCACTGGATGATGTCCTAACAGCACACACAAGCATATAGTTAACTAGCCATCCCAATGTATCATTTGGATCCCATCTTTTGTGAAACAACAGCCTTATAACCAGATCATATCCAACACCATTGTTGCTGACAATCCAATCTATGTTCTTATTCCTTTGAGTAGCATTTGTATAAACCAGAAATGGTATGAAAGACATTATCATTAGCCTGCTTAACATAACAAATCTATACACTAACAAAGCACCTCCAGAATGAGCATGTAACCATGCTAATACCACTGAATAGTACCCTACTAGTGCACAAAATTTGATCAAATAATTGTGCCAAGCAGGTAAGTGCAGAATCAAACCTTTTGTAACCATTAATCTGGAGCTCTTCTCTTAGCTATCCTAACCCTGAGATTAGGAGTTTGTAACTTGTCAATATTGATTAATCTCCTCCCTGCAGAAGGCAGTTCAGAGAATGAACGAAACTCAGATGTACCTGCAAAAGAAAAAACAATGTTAGCTATAAAATCTGCCACTGAGTTGCCTTCTCAGAATACATGTTGGAAGATCACATTGAAGTTGTCCCTAATCTCCTTAATTCTCTTCAAATCTGGTGTAATTGCCCATGAAGGATCCCATTCACCTTCAATCACCTTCTTCATCAATAATAAATCTGTCTCCAAGATGAGAGGGTGCAGATCCTGCTCCACACAGTATTCTAAGCCTTGAACAATAGCCTTTGCCTCAGCTACAACATTTGTTGTCACCCCCAGATCTACTGCCCTAGCATACACCACATCACCTTTATCATCCCTCACACAAAACCCTAGTGAACTAGGACCAGGATTACCTTTTGATGCCCCATCAGTATTGCACTTGTACCAACCATGATATGGAAACTGCCATGTGACTCTTCTTGTAATCAGAATAGGCTTATAACCTTCAAAAAACTGGATAATATTTGGCCATAGAAATGGTGGTATAGCCAAGCATACCTCACCCTTGCCAACTCATGAAAAATCCTATTGACTTCATGTATCACCCTATTTGTGGACACTGAACCTCCATGTTTGCCTGCATTTCTCTTCTTCCTTAACTCCCAAGTGATGATAGCTGGAACTACTTGGAACAATGGATTCAGCTTGGGATAGCATTGTGCATTACACCAATGTCTTATGACTTGCTTCAACTGAATCAAAGGCATAGTGATTCCGCAGCTCCCATGAACAAGTTTTACACCCTAGAGGCAGTAGGACTTGTGACAAAAATATGCTCTATAGTCTCCTCTTGTGGATGCTGACAACACCAACATTTAGACATCACCATTTGCCTTTGCCTCCTCCACACATTATCAGTAGCTATTTTCTGCCTCCACAACCTCTATAAGAAGAAATATATCTTGAAAGGCACACCTTTTATCCACATTAGCTTGAACTCTTGATTAGGATTAGTCCTATGCCTTATGATTTGACAAGCACTGCTCACACTAAACTTACCTGAATGAGTTGGCATCCAGTATGGTTTATCCCAATATTCATCACTGCCCTCATAATGCATATTGGATCTAACATGATCAGCAATTTCATCAGTAAAGCTTTGATCTAGAAGTTCATCATTCTATACTCCACCTTGTCTCAGTTCTGACACTTCTTGAAGATCTTCATTGATTGGAAAATCTTCAGGAAGTACATGATATAGTGCTCCCAATCCAGTCCAATTTTGATGCCATATGTTGGTTTTTCCACTCTTCATATCCCATAGAATTTCATGCTCAACACCTCCCTAGCATTCAACATTTGTCTCCAAACATGAGATCTCTCTCTAAACTGCACCACTGTTGGCAATTCCTTCTTGCAATACTTGTTCAACATGAAGTTTGACCACAAAGATTTTGTAGTCCTAAACCTCCACCAAAGCTTAACAAACAATGCCCTAGAGACATCATGAAGCGATCTAAATCCTAGACCCCTTTCTTCTTTAGGTGAGCATAAGTTCTGCCATGAAGACCAATGCCTGCTCCTTCTCTCTTCCTTTGTACTCTTAAAGAACCTTGCAAATAGCTTATGAAGGTGTTCTAGAATGTTTTTTGGTGGATCCAGAACTGATAACATATGCACTGGCATGCTTTGCAACACACTAGAGATAAGTGTTGCTTTCCCACCAAATGAGAGTAGCTTGCCTTTCCATGAATGAAGTTTAGCTTTCACCTTCTTGATAAGGTCCTCATAGTACTCCTTCCTTCTCCTAGTATAGAAAATAGGGCACCCAAGGTATGTAAAGGGGAATTTACCTTTTGCAAATCCTGTGATATCCCCAACTGCTTGAAATAATCCATAAGCCACCTTAGCATGCATGTAGTATGAACTCTTAGCTTTGTTGATCATCTGCCCAGACACCTTCTCATAACTTCCCAACACTGCCATTATCTTGCTCAAAGATGGAGGATGAGCAGATGCAAATATAATGGTATCATCAGCATATGCTAGATGATTTATAGGATCAGATCATTTAGGCATCCAAATCCCACAAATGTTTTATTATCAAAAAGCTTGTTCAAAGATCTTGAGAGAACCTCCACTAATAATATGAACAAAACTGGAAATAGAGGATCACCTTGCTTCACACCTCTAGTTGACTTGAAGAATCCTGAGGCTTGCCCATTTACCAAAACTGAATACCAATTATTTGACACCAAATTCCAATCCATGTTAATGAAATGTTCTGAGAATCCCATCTTCCTTAGCACATGTAGCAAATACTTCCATGAAACCCTGTCATAAGCCTTAGTCATGTCAAGCTTGATCACCACATTAGCTGGCTTGCCCCTTAACCTTATATCAGTCACAATCTCTTGAATCAATAGGATATTCTCAAATATATTCCTGCCCTTCACAAATCCGGATTGATTTGGAGAGATTAGAGAAGGCAGAAATCTCTCCAATCTATCATATAACACCCTAGACAAGACCTTGTTAATAAAGTTGCTCAAACTAATAGGTCTTAGGTCAGAGAATGTCTCCACTGTAGGCTTCTTTGGCGGCAATACTAGGTTAGTGTGAGTGATGGACTTAGGCAATGAAGCTCCTCCATAAAAGTGTAGTACCATGTTGTGTATGTCACCGCCAACAATATCCTAGCAAGTTTGATAGAACAAGCTAGTAAATCCATCAGGACCACTAGCACTCTCCCCAATAAGCTCAAACACTGCTCCCTTAACTTCCTCAAGTTTTGGCAACCTACTCAACTCCACATTCTGCTCCAATGTAATCATGGAAGGTATATTGTCTAGCAATGAAAAATCAGAAGTGTTACCTTCATTAGCAAACTGTCTTTGATAGAAATCCACTACTGCATTAGCCAACTGATCTTGATCTTCAATCCACACCCCACTACCATTCTGGATCCTCTTCAATTGCATCTTCTTTCTCTTGCCATTGGCATGATTGTGGAAGAAGCTGGTATTCTTGTCACCCTCAGCAAACCAAGTCATCCCAACTTTTTGCTTCCTTTATTGTTCCTCAATGCTCAAGTATTTCTTCAATTCTGATTAAGCCTTTTGCAGGACAATTCTATTCTCAATTGAAGGCTTCTCCTCAGACAATATTTCCTTCAGCTTAACTATGTCTTCCAAGATAGCCAATTGCTTGAAGATATCACCAAATGCATCCTTACTCCATTTTGAAAGAGTTGTCTTCATCTTCTTGAGCTTCTGCTTGAATATCAAAAAAGGATCTCTTATGAAATAAGCTTCCCAATTCTGCCTCACCACATCCATGAATGTAGCATGCTTGGTCCAAAAGTTCAGGAACCTAAATGGCTTGACAAAATTGGCAGTCTGCTCCCCACATGTCATTAGCAAAGGTGCATGAGCTGAGCCAGTTCTAATAAGGTGTTCCACTTTAATGGTAGGCAACATGTTTCGGAATGGCAAGTTCACCAATATCCTATCCAACCTCTTGAATATACATTCAGCATTAGGTCTCCCATTCCACCATGTAAATGGACTCCCTTTGAATCCTTGATCAAACAAGCCACATGAATTGATACAAAAGGCAACGTCCTCATATTCAGGAGGGTGTACTGGCAATCCCCCTATTTTCTCATCTTCATGTAACACCACATTGAAGTCCCCTCCTAACAACCATGGCAATTCCATATCACTTGCTAAATAGTACAAATGATCCCACAACTCCAGCCTTTCCGTTGCTGAAAATTTTGCATAAACAAATGTCATCATCATGTGCTGCCCCAAGTCATGGTGAAACACTTTCACAGTTACTTGTTACTCAGTATCCTCCACTAGTTCCCATTCCACCACTGCAACAAAGAACAACTATATTTGCCCATTAATGTTTGCATAAGCAGTCTCCATATTGAGTCTCCTTCTATATCTGTTAATGAATCCCTTCTTTTGAAAAGGCTCCATTAATGCAATTGCAAAGAAATTGTGTTCCCTTTACATGTTAATCACTCAAAGAAAGGCGTGTTGTGTATTCACAGACCTTATGTTCCAAATAAGTGCTTTGATCATCATCATTTAGATAGCGATGCTGCCCTCCTGGGCATAATTCTTGAAGGTTGAATTGGTTCTGTATTCTAATTCTTTTTTATTTTCTTTCCTCCCTTTGCACTAGCTGTAGGTGATAAATCAGCTTCCCTTGCCACTTGTTTGAAATTTCCTGCAGTTGATTCATCATCTCCTTCATTTTCCATTGGATTCTATCTCAATATGTCTTCCTCAATTGGTGCCACATTGTGTGTAACTAGGTCATGTAAATGCTGGAAAGGAGTCTTCAGTGGAACATTAAGGTGCAGCTGCATGATTTGATCAGTGCCAGATTCACAAGCCATAGGAACTGCCTCTACTTCCCCATATGATCTTGGTACAATTGCTTGCTCAAATTGTTCCTTAGCCCGTTCATTCCCCTTGTTCTGCTCTATAGAGCACACAACAGCCTGCATCATTTTGAATTGCATCTCATAGACACTACCCAGCCTAAGAGTTACTGTAGTATCCTCCCCAGAAATTACTGTTCCATTGGGATCACCCTCCTTCCCATGGCATGTCTGTTGGTCTGACCCCATTGTATCCTCCCTAACCTTCATATGAACACCCTCATCAAGTCCCTTCTCCAATGCATACACAGGAACCCCATCAACAAAAGCCAAAATCTCCCCAGTTTTGCTAGGGGTTACTAATCCATTGCCCTTCTTCTTGCTCAATGCTAATTGACCTGATCAACTTTGATTTCCAGCTTCCCTAGATGATCCTTTACCACTTCCAATTGATTTCCCTGATTGTTGCATCATAGAACTCGAATTACAATCAACCCTAGTTTTGGACTGCTGGGGTTTACAGTAGCTTCCTCAGGATTGCCTGTTTTTTGTAGCTGATTGTTGTCTCTCTTTGCCTTGTCTCCTGTGGCCTTTGTTGTGCCCAGTTGATCTTCCATAACCTCAACTTCATCACTCCATAAAGCTTTTGCAGAATTCTCCTCATATGAATCCTCCAGCTTCCCAGAATCAGCATAAGTTTGAGATGGAATCTCATGACAAGACTGGTTTGTGGTCACATTGAGTTGCCTTAGCTCCTCCTTGCTAGTACCAAACCTTCTATGAACCTAGTCGATTGTGGATTCTTTATTAGCCCCTTCATTAGCCCTTTAATCACTAGGAACAGTAGAATTAGCATTAACTAATTATTGGTCACCTTTAGGAGCTGAAGATTGAATCCCATTAGGAGTAGGATTCCCATTATTCTGATTTTCCAACACCTTCTCAACTGCTTCCTTCTTCACACGCTTTAATTCCTCTTGAATCCCTTCTCCAGCTGGATTAGGGTTACCTTCATTACCAACTACCCTATTCCCAGTAGCATTAGGGCTTGAAATTCTGAAATTGAATTCCTTTTCCTTCCCAGCAACCCTAATCCCACTACCTTCAGGATTGCGGCTAGAATTTTTGGATTTCTTCAGCTTCTCCTTCTCCTGCTCTTTTTTGGATTAGTCCTTACCTTGTTCTTGTCTTTTATTCTTGATATTTTCCTCACCCTTGCTTTCAGTGATCCTCAATGTTGTGTTGTCTGAATCTTGAACATCCAGTATATCAAAAGTGTTCTTGGTTGTCACTACATCCTCCTTGGCCTTCCCTTTAAGCTTGTCATCATTCTTCTTATTACCAGCTTCTATAATGTGCCCATTCCTATCTCTTTGATACCTATTCTTCCTTCTTTGCATCCATTTTTGTTTAGCTTGATTGGGAATAGGTTTCCCAACCACTTTTCCACTAGACAACACTTTAGAAGTGATAGCAGCAGTCCCAATTGCATCACTACGCACCACCACTGCCTTTTCCTTTCCTTGATCCTCAACTACTTCATCAAATTTCCTATGTAATTCAAGACGAATTACCCAGCAATCAAACTCATCATGTCCTTGTTTCTTGTAAATCTTGCAATACTTAGGCATATAATCATATTTTATGTTGATCCACTTAAATACTTCTGGCCTGGACTCATCTGTTTTCCACAATTTTAATACGTTTTGGGAAATTAGCTAACAAGTTAACTTCCACCTTCACCTTTGCACAACTAGGTCTGGTTCCATTTTGAGTTGCAAGGTCCACAAGTAATGGATTACCAACAGCAATAGCTAGTGAGAATACACATTCCTTACCAAAAAAGTTAGGAGGCAACTCTGGGAAGCTAATCCAAGCTATTGCAATAGGAGTCTCCTCATTAGGTGTCTACCATGGGTTCCACTTTGTGCATCGCATCTGCCACAAATTTGATTGAGCTTTTAAGCAAAAAGCTGGCTTTGAAAGAAGATGAACATAGTCTTCCAATAATGAGAGTCTGATTAATACATGATTATCTTCAATCAAACCAATCGAACAAGGACCTTTAATCTCATATTGAATGGGAATCACTTTACGTAATTCACTAATAATAGGCTTCCCATATGAAAATTTCCCAAGAACTGCCAATTGAAGCCCTTGTTGTACTATGGATTGTTTCACCTCTTATTTCTTCCACTTCACCACTGGTTCACCATGAAGAAACTCAACTGGTTTTAGTGGTAGTTTGGCTAGGGTTTGCATGGGAGCATTAATGGCAGTAGGTTTTAATAATTGAGCATAGTTTTGGATTGGATTAGGGTGTGTTATGGATTGGGGGGCTGTGAGGAGGTGTTTGACGACTGACCAGCCTCAAGAGGAGACTGGCCAGTGGCCGGAGAAGCCATGAAAGGCGAGCAAAATCTTCGCGAGGCAGTCGTCGCAAATCTCCTGTTTCCAGAGCTCCCAACTCACCGTTTTTGGGTTTTAAACAATACAATTGAATTTACTTTTAAAAGTTTTTTTTCAAGAAATAGAATATTTTCAAAAATCATAATAGAAGCAAAGTTAATAGAAGGTTGGATCTTAAGAGACAAGAGAAAAGGAACCTCCACTACCTAGAGAATATCGCAGAGTTCACCAATTTCACAATTATCCCTACTATGGTTGTGACGACCCAAAATCCCAACCTTGGGGTCGTGATGACGCCTAGGCAAGCCTACGTGAGATAGTTAAACAGCTAAATTTTTAACAGTTTTAAAAAAGTGATGATAAATAAAACAATAGGAACTCAATCTAATACAACACCAGCATAAGTTATGTAATAATATCTACTCCCAAAGATCTGGAGTCACGAGTACACAAACTACTAGAAGTTCTACAAATAGAGTCTGAAATAAATACAAATGTTTCGAATGAAATGAACATTAAAAGAGGGAGGAGGAAGGGAACTCCAAGGTCTGCGGACGTTAGTAGATCTACCTCAAGTCTGCGTATGCGATAATCCGAGCTGGCACACCTCACGTACCGCTGGGACCAATACCAAAATCTGCACAAGAAGTGCGGAAGTATAATATGAATACAATCGACCCAATATACTTCATAAGAATGAGCCTAACCTCGACAAGGTAGTGACGAGGCTATGATAGGATACTCACGCAATTGAAAAAAATGAGCTAAATCTCATTTTTTCCCTTCTTTTGTCTAGGCACAGATGTCGCAATTGCGGCATGGGGTTCGCAATTGCGAACCCCGCAAATGCAGGAAAACCATCGCAATTGCGAAGGACCCCCATCTCTTCTTTCATCGCATTTGCAATGAATTGTTTGCAAATGCGAACTTGGACATGTCGCAAAAGAAACCCAGTGATCGCAATTGCGACTAACTCCCAGGCCTGGCCATCATCGCAAATGCGATGGGAAGTTCTCAAATGTGAACTCTTCAGGCCACTGTGCTCTTCGCAAATGCGAACATGAAGCTCGCAAATGCAACCAATATCTCGCAAATGTGAGACCTGAGCACCAGCAAAAATCTGATCTCCTGAACTCTCCGAAACGCGTCCAAAACTCACTCGAGCCCTCAAGGCTCCAAACCAAACATACCACAAGTGAAATAACATCATACGAACTCGCTCTCACGATCAAAACACCAAAATAACACCTAGAATTATAAATCGGACACCAAAACAAATGAAATTTTCAAAGAAACTTAACAACTTTCAATACTTCAACCGGACGTCCGAATCACGTCAAATCAACTCTATTTCGCACCAAATTTTGCACGCAAGTCATAAAATATTGAAATGAACCTATATAAAGTTCCAGAACCAAAATCCAAACCCGGTAGCAACAAAGTCAAACTACGATCAAACTTAAGGATTCTTTAAACTTTAAAATTTATAGTTTTCGACAAATGGCGTTAAATCAAGCTAGGGACTTCCGAATTTAATTTCGGGCATACGCCAAGTCCCTAATCACGATACGGACACCGGGCTGTCAAAACACTGATCTGGATCTTTTTACTCAAAATATTGACCGAAGTCAACTCAAACGAGTTTTAAAGCACGATTTCACATTTTCGTCAATTTTCTTTCACATAAAAACTTTACAAAAAGACACGAATTCAGTATGTAAATCGAGGAAGGCTAAACGCAGCTATCGAGGTCTTGAAACACAGAAGAAGGTTAAAACTGAAAATGACCTATCGGGTCATCACAATGGCATTCAAGTTAATAGCGAACAACACCTTTGAATCAGCACAAGCAAGTTGGGATAGGCTTTATGTAATGACCTGACCGGTTGTTTTGAGCATTTGCACTATGCTCGGTAGTTTACAAGCATGAGTAGCTCCTTATGATGTGCTATGACTTATGTGAATCGTCGGTTTTGGTTTTCAGGTTATTCGAAATCGATTTAGAATAATGAATTTCATTATTGAAGCTTCAAATTGAAAGAGTTGAACAAGTATTTTTATGAATTTGACTAGGAACGGAGTTTTGATGGTTCCATTAGGTCCGAATGGTGATTTTGGACTCAGGCGTATGCCCGAATTTGCATTTGGATGTTTCTAGAAGTTTTCGGCACAAATTGGACAAATTGGAAATTTGAAGGTTAAAGTTCACAAGTTTGACCGAGAGTTGGCTTTGTGGATATCGGGTCCGGATTGTGGTTCCGAGAATTTGAATAGCTTTGTTATATCATTTGGGACTTGTATGCAAAATTTGGGTTCATTCCGGGTTGGTTAGCTATGTTTCGGCACGAGTTATGGAAGTTGAAAAGTTGAAAGTTCATCAAGTTTGAATTTAGGTGTGATTCGTCATTTTGATGTTATTATGTGTATTTTTAGGCCTCGAGTAGGTCCGTGTTGTGTTTCAGAACTTGTTGGTATGTTCGAACGGGGTCCCAAGGGGCTCGGGCATGTTTTAGATTGATTTTGAACTATTTTTCCTTCATTTTTCATTGCTAGTTCTGCAGAGCTCAGGGTATCTGGTTTTCTTAATAGCGATCGCGGAGCAAGGATCGTGATCGCGTAAGGTTGTCAGATGGCTAGGGTCCAGTTGTTCTACGCGTTCGAAGGTTCTCAGACGCGTTCGAGTAGGTTGATGCGGAGTGAGCATCACGTTTGCGCAATGTGCACGCGTTCGCGTAGTAGTTTGGACTAAGCTGGGCAGTGGTTGATTCTTCTTCACGTTCGCACTGACCTTGTCGTGATCGCGTATTGCAGATTTATGTGTTCATCGCGTACGCATGCTATGTTTCGCTAACGCGTAGGGTACTTTGGGGAGGCTGCTGAGCTTGTTCTTCACATTAGCAGAGCCTCGTTCGCGATCGCAATGTGTATTTTCTAGGCCAGTGCTCTTCCTTCTTCGCGATCGCAGTTCATTAGTTTGCCCTGTGATTATACAGTACTTCATTTCGAGGGTTTCGGCCATTTTCACTGTCACGCCCCAAAATCCAAGGAGCGCGACCGGCGCTCAACCGAGTAAACCCGACTGAGCAAGCCTGGCAGGTTTCATACATACTACCCAACCCAACTCATAATTAAATAAGGGATAGACTCCATTAATCAAATTATATCAACATATAATTAACGATTCCCATCTAATTGTCATTAACAACTTCATTTCGCCACTTTAAGGGTATTACAAGTTACATACATCATTGCCAAACATCAATATTTCTACTTTTAATTGCCAATACCCGACACTACCCACAACCTATCTACGGAGCCTCTAAATATAACTGAAGAATAATACAGAAATGCCGGCAACAAGGCTCCGGCTATACCTTACACGAATACAAAAAATAAGACTCCGGGAAGAACAGCGGCATAAGCCACGCAGGGCCCCGAGGGGAAAGGGGTTCACCAATACAGCTGACGGGAAGTGGAGGGGGTGCTACTGCCGGTGGACTGGAGTGCCTGCTATAGAACCACCTACAATCATAACACGAATGTAGCGCCCCCGGCAAAAGGGACGTCAGTACATTTGAATTGTACTGGTATGTATAACTAAACACCATTTTACTAGAAAGAACTATCAAACAGATACAAGCAAATAATATGGGCAAATCAAAGAAGCAATTCATATAGTCTTTCATACAATTTCGACAACATTGATTAGAGCATTTCTGTCACGTGTTCACCACTGTTCTCATTACCACCGCCATCTCGAGCGGAGTCCGATCACGACCCGACCGGCTAGGTCACCTCATTGGAGGCATTACTCTCAATCAATATTTCATTTCCCTTATCCGGAATCCAATATCAGCACATTACCAACATGTGTGCGGCATGGTTTCCGATCACGACCCGATCGGCTAGGTCACCTCATTAGAGGCATTACTCCATTCTCATTAGTAAACACTTCAAATCTTTATCCCACACATATCATAACAATTTATGGGGCACTCATGGCCACCACCATCACATCGTTTCCCTTTTTTTTTAATATTCGTTTTACAAGTTGTAAACATAGTCACATATATCAAGGATAATTCAATTGCAATCACAGGTAAATGAGCACATAGCTAGCATGAATAATTCTTTGTTTCAATGTTGGCTTATAGCCCAAGTATTTCAACACATAACTGTACTTTTCATCATTATCTAATTATCAAGATTGGCACATTATTCACATTGAGGCACATCCTTCACGAATATGTATAGATAATTGCAAATCAATTAATGCGTAATAACAAGCAATATGCTAACCAATTCAACTCTTACCATGCTTTCATAAATGACAACGGAGCTCAATTTCTAATAAAAAGGGGGTTTTAGCCATACATACCTTTCTGGAGCTTTCCCTTAATTACTACGATATTCCAGAAATTCTAGCAACTTCAATCTATTTTGGGACATAGCAAAATTGGATACAAATTAGGAAGATATTCATAATTCTAGCTCATTTGAGCATTTTATCAAATACTAGTTGAGTATCTTGATTTCAAATCCCCTTTTCAAGATTTTTTTCATTCCCTAACCCAATCTTTACTTATTTATGTTAAACGATCTTCCCATTAACCTAAGTTGTACATGCATGTATACATAATAGCATTACACCCAATAATCATACCTCAATACCCCATCTTATACTCCAAACTCGAAATTAAAAACCTAGGGTATAGAATCTTACCTCTTAGATGAAGAACTTGTGATTGGGTTCTTTATTCTTGAAGATTGATGCAAGGTTTGGATGATTTAAATGTTGGGTTCCTCCTTCTCTCTCTAAAATGCTCTCACCTCTCTCTAAAATCAGTAGAAAATGACCCCAAAATGAACTCTAAAGCCTATATATTAAAATGGGGTCGGGTTATAAAAATTAGAAAATTAACCCTCGGATGTCAAGTTTGCTATAGCAGAATCCACCGCAGAATGGGTATGTGGGCCGCAGTTTTGTCGCAGAACTCGTGCCCAAAACTGGGCTGTTCTGTCTCAATCTGCGACCATTCTGCGACCGCAGAATGGTTATGCGGTCCGCAGAGCTGAATCTGCGATCGCAGATTTCACGCAGAATCTTTTTTTTCCAGCTTTTGGAAATTTGATCATAACTTTATGTAGGAAGGTCCAAATGACAAAGGAGTTTGAAGCGTTGGAAACTAGACTCGAAGACCTTTCGTTTGATAGGTTATCCATCACCTAGAACCTTATAGATATTTAGATATGCTCGTTCAAAGTAGGGACTAGTGCAAGATCGTTGGGAATTTTAGCCTATTATGGACTTTTTTCCAATTTTTCTTAAACTTAGGCCTTTCCTTGGATCCCAAATTACTTACCGTAAGACTTATACACATATTTACCAAATCCAATGGATGTACACCATGTTAATAGCACATAAAAATATTATAATAAGCCTATGTGACACCACGTAATCTCAAATTACTTAGCGAAATTTTTCGGGGCCTTACATTCACATTTTTGGAGCTATGGAGCTCGGATTTAGGCAATTCCTGAAGCAATTTTCACCATGTGAATTGGGGTAAGTGTTCTCTTCTCGGTTTTGGTTATATTTCATGAATTTATCTTCGATTCTAGCTTTTGGTTGATGAATTTCAAAGAGGAAATTGTGGTCTTTGGCCTAATGTTTCATAATATAAATTTTCGAGTTTTGAACACCGATTTGGAGTTGTATTTGAGTGAAACTAGTATGGTTGGACTCGTAATTGAATGCGTTGTTGGATTTTGTGAGTATTGTCGGGTTCCGAGGCGCGGGCCCGGGTTGTACTTTTGGACGATTTTGGGTTTTGATTAAGATTCGATCTTTATCATTTGGAATTATTTCCTTAGGCTTTATTTGATGTATTTGAGTTGCTTTTTACTGGTTTTGAGCCGTTCAGAGGTCGGTACGCACGAGATGGTATTTTTGGAGCATCACTTGTCTTGATCGATATTGGAATTTGCTTGTTCGAGGTAAGTAACACTTTTAAAGTTAGTGCTGAGGGTATGAAACCCCGAATTACATGATATGTGATTGGTATTGAGGTAATGCGCATGCTTGGTGACGGGCGTGTGGGCGTGCACCGTATAAGTTATGACTCTGTTAATTCTGTGGTACTGTGTAGCTACCCGACCTTACCTGAAATCATAAAATTTCTATGTACTTGAGCTATTGAGCTGTGAACCATGTTAGAAACCATATTTAGGATACATGTTTATCCTGTTGGGACCCACTGAGGTCATTTCTGCTGTTGAGTTATCTGCTTTCATTGCCTTACATACTCAGTCATACGCATATCATATCTCAGTCTCTGTTGTTATTTATTGATACATCGTATCATCTTTTTCGGGCTAGTTTCATGACACTGTGAGCCCGTGAGAGAGAGTCTAGAAAGATTGATGACTGAGTGAGGCCAATGGCCGAATTATGAGTGACATTTATAGGATCGAGATGCACGTCGCAGCGGTTATACTGATTTATGATAGCGCTTGTGCTGAAGAAGCCCCTCCGGAGTCTGTACACACCCCCAGCAAGCACGGTTGATTTATAATGAGGGATGAATCTTCCATGGACATTGATCTTGTCCAAAGCATTTATATTGAGGGATGGATCCTCCCTGGACATAGATCTTGTCCGAAGCATTTGTATCTGGGGATGGATCTTCCCCACGGGCTGGATTTTCCCTACTCAGTGCTAAGTGACTGATGGTTCGTTGATGTATATATTCCCGGATGGATCTTCCCTGGGCCGAATTGGTCATATATAGTACTGAGTGATTGAGCATGATGAGTGGTGTCACACCTCCTTTTATGCTTACTACACCTGTAAGGCGTAGTAAGGGGAGTTATTTCCAACTTGAAGTGACAATCGAAGCGGGATTTGTTATTTTTTAGAGAATTCAGAGTCGCCACCTGGGAGATTTATGGTGTCCCAAGTCACCGGTTGAATCCCGAATCGAAGAAATTATGACTCTGTTAATAGTCAGCGAACCAGAAATCCGAGTAAGGAATTCTGTTAACCCGGGAGAAGGTGTTAGGCATTCCCGAGTTCCGTGGTTCTAGCACGGTCGCTCAACTGTTGTATTTGATTTTATCTGATTTCGAAACACATCCTAGCTTATATGCCTTATTAATAAACCGCTTTTATTTTTTATTTATTGGATTTTTAAAAGAATTGCAACGTCGTGAAAATGCGTCTCGAACCACGTTGCACCAGTGCACCCGTGATTATTAACACATTTCGACTTCGTTGAGATTTGGGATTTGGGTCACATAAATGTGCACCCGTATTTAGGAAGGTAAACTTATTAAAACACGCGCCTAAAGCGACTAACGGGTTATTATCTCTATGGGTGACCGTGGAATTTGCTAAACGGCACGCCCCAAATTCTAAAGAGTTAAAATTAATTAAATGAAGGCCATGCGTCTTGGAATTTTGATTGGCGAGGCTCATCTCTTTTATTACTTAAAGGCAAGCCTAAAGCAATCTATACTTTGTTACTGTCTCTAGTAGCTAAGGGGAGAGCCCCAATTGATTTGTTATTTGATTGCAATAAACTAGAGGTGGATTTTTGTATTTAAACCGACTGGGTTTCCAAAATGAGCCCAATGAAGGAGGATTGCATCTAAGTCTATATCAGAATCGGGCCAGCTACAGACCTTGGCCCAGGCCCCACACGAAAATTGTAATCTGATCCGAACCTGGGCCACTCGCTTAAACCACTAAGGCCCAAAGCAGCACAACAAGGCTGTTAAGCCTTTAGTTCATCGGCAGCAGTTATTCAAAACAAAACTCGATTTGTACTTGCTGCGACTTCGATTATTTCACGATGGCGTGGCTAAAATCCTAGTTTTATATTCATCGTGTTTAGACTATCTAACTACTGCAGATACCAATGGAAGTTCACAAATTAACAAAGCCAAATTACACTTATGTTGAGGTCATGCCTCAAGGATATGGTACACATAAAAAAAACATCCCTAATTTCGAATTCCAGTCACATAACACTAGCAGTATAAGCTGAACCAAACTAAAACCAATACTGCAGAATTCACATGCTAAGCAGTCCCCAGATTCAAAACAGTCCCAACAATTGCTAAGCAGTCTGTTTATACAGTCCAGGACTTATACGTGTAAAAGATTAAACTGACAATGTACTATGAATTCAAGTCTAACGTCTAACAATACAGCATAGTCCAGACGGCAAAACAAGTAGATATTTGCATTCCATTTCGAGCTTAATATACAGCAGGGCGGATTCAAGGTGTACCTGGTAATTGCAAACGAGAGAAGAGAAAATCAGTAGCAGTGACAGTGTGCAACAGCAGCCCAGGAAGAAGTTAAAACTGGTATTAACTCAGTTCAACACAGCACAATAATTCTCAACTTAATCAACACAGCAGGACCAGAACATCAACAATTGCAAACACCAAAAAGTCCAACACCATATGGAATTAGTTTGAATTTGGCCATTAATAGATGGGCTCAATTATAGGCAGAAAGAGGTCTAAATTCAGTTCTGGGGTTTGGGTAGTATATTATCAGAAGAGCAGAGAGTAGTTTAGGCATGGAAAAGAGGTATTTTCTTTAGGATTGTAGATTTTTGAAAGGTTTAAGGTAGAACGGAGATTGAGATAGAGAATATGAACCTTCTAGGAAGGGCTTATAGTGTATAATTCTAATAACTTAAGGTAGTTACTGAGTAATAAGTCAGGAAATTAGAAGGAGTAAGCATTGAAATTAGAATAGGGACACTAAGGGGGGTAAAGAAAAATCTGAAAAATTGGAACTTAGTTTAACCTATAAATTAGGCAGTCATTTGGCCTTGAGGGGGAGGTTTTTTCGGAGGTATCTGAATTTTGCAAAATAGTTTTGAAGTTGAGAAATTATGGAGAAGTTTGAGTGCAGAAACGTTTTCTGAATTTGGAGAGAGAGAATTAGAGTATATAAAAAACAGAAAATACTAAGGAAAAACACAATGTTCCATCGAGAAATACCTGAGGGATCTTTTGTCGCTATGTTGTTAGATATTTATTCAAGTGATAAGTCAATGAACAAACTGATTTACCCCATCTAAATTGTTAAACTTGAATCTGGTAAGCAATTATGGA
>NW_017673466.1:49912-53686 GCF_001879085.1 Nicotiana attenuata
TATCAAAGAAGGGTGAAATTCCTAAATGTCTGAATAGCCTCCAACTTATAGATGTGGTCGACAACACACCGATAAGAAGGACTCTACTAGACACGGCTCCGAGACATCCTAGGACACTTTAAAACCTTAGGCTCTGATACCATGTTTGTCACGCCCCAAAATCCAAGGAGCGCGACCGGCGCTCAACCGAGTAAACCCGACTGAGCAAGCCTGGCAGGTTTCATACATACTACCCAACCCAACTCATAATTAAATAAGGGATAAACTCCATTAATCAAATTCTATCAACATATAATTAACGATTTCCATCTCATTGTCATTAGCAACTTCATTTCGCCACTTTAAGGGTATTACAAGTTACATACATCAATCAATATTTCTACTTTTAATTGCCAATACCCGACGCTACCCACAACCTGTCTGCGGAGCCTCTAAATATAACTGAAGAATAATACAGAAATGCCGGCAACAAGGCTCCGGCTATACCTTACACGAATACAAAAAAATAAGACTCCGGGAAGAACAGCGGCATAAGCCACGCAGGGCCCCGAGGGGAAAGGGGCTCACCAATACAGCTGACGGAAAGAGGAGGGGGTGCTACTGCCGGTGGACTGGAGTGCCTGCTATAGAACCACCTACAATCATAACACGAATGTAGCGCCCCCGGCAAAAGGGACGTCAGTACATTTGAATTGTACTGGTATGTATAACTAAACACCATTTTACTAGAAAGAACTATCAAACAGATTCAAGCAAATAATATGGGCAAATCAAAGAAGCAATTCATATAATCTTTCATACAATTTCCACAACATTGATTAGGGCATTTCTGTCACGTGTTCACCACTGTTCTCATTACCACCGCCATCTCGAGCGGAGTCCGATCACGACCCGACCGGCTAGGTCACCTCATTGGAGGCATTACTCTCAATCAATATTTCATTTCCCTTATCCGGAATCCAATATCAGCACATTACCACCATGTGTGCGGCATGGTGTCCGATCACGACCCGATCGGCTAGGTCACCTCATTAGAGGCATTACTCCATTCTCATTAGTCAACACTTCAAATCTTTATCCCACCCATATCATAACAATTCCTGGGGCACTCATGGCCACCATCATCACATCGTTTCCCTTTTTTTTTTTTAATATTCATTTTACAAGTTGTAAACATAGACACATATATCAAGGATAATTCAAATTGCAATCACAGGTAAATGAGCACATAGCTAGCATGAATAATTCTTTGTTTCAATGTTGGCTTATAGCCCAAGTATTTCAACACATAACTGTACTTTTCATCATTATCTAATTGCCAAGATTGGCACATTATTCACATTGAGGCACATCCTTCACGAATATGTATAGATAATTGCAAATCAATTAATGCGTAATAACAAGCAATATGCTAACCAATTCAACTCTTACCATGCTTTCATAAATGACAGCGGAGCTCAATTTCTAATAAAAACGGGGTTTTAGCCATACATACCTTTCTTGAGCTTTCCTTAATTACTACGATATTCAGGAAATTCTAGTAACTTCAATCTATTTTGGGACATAGCAAAATTGAACACAAATTAGGAAGATATTCATAATTCTAGCTCATTTGAGCATTTTATCAAATACTAGTTGAGTATCTTGATTTCAAATCCCCTTTTCAAGATTTTTTTCATTCCCTAACCCAATCTTTACTTATTTATGTTAAACGATCTTCCCATAAACCTAAGTTGTACATGCATGTATACATAATAGCATTACACCCAATAATCATACCTCAATACCCCATCTTATACTCCAAACTCGAAATTAAAACCTAGGGTATAGAATCTTACCTCTTAGATGAAGAACTTGTGATTGGGTTCTTTGATTCTTGAAGATTGATGCAAGGTTTGGATGATTTAAATGTTGGGTTCCTCCTTCTCTCTCTAAAATGCTCTCACCTCTCTCTAAAATCAGTAGAAAATGACCCCAAAATGAACTCTAAAGCCTATATATTAAAGTGGGGTGGGGTTATAAAAATTAGAAAATTAACCCTCGGATGTCAAGTCTGCTATAGCAGAATCCACCGCAGAATGGGTATGCGGGCCGCAGTTTCATCGCAGAACTCGCTGCCCAAAACTGGGTTGTTCTGTCTCAATCTGCGACCATTCTG
Organism: Nicotiana attenuata; assembly: GCF_001879085.1. Classification (NCBI taxonomy): domain Eukaryota; kingdom Viridiplantae; phylum Streptophyta; class Magnoliopsida; order Solanales; family Solanaceae; genus Nicotiana; species Nicotiana attenuata. Next base: position 52,071 of record NW_017673466.1, read on the forward strand.
CGACCGCAGAATGGTTATGCGGTCCGCAGAGTTGAATCTGCGATCGCAGATTTCACGCAGAATCGCATTTTCCAGCTTTTGGTAATTTGGTCATAACTTTGCGTAGGAATGTCCAAATGACGAACGGTTTGAAGAGTTGGAAACTAGACTCAAAGACCTTTCATTTGATAGGTTACTCATCACATAAAACTTTATACATATTTAGATGTGCTTGTTCAAAGTGGGGACTTGTGCAATTACCTTTGGAATCTTAGCCTATTATGAACTTTTCCAATTTTCCTTAGACTTAGGCCTTTCCTTGGACCCCAAATTACTTACCATAGGACATATACACATATTTACCAAATCCAATTGATGTACACCATGTTAATAGCACATAAAATATTATAACTAGCCTATGTGACACCACGAAATCTTAAATTACTTAGCGAAAATTTTCGGGGCCTTACATTCTCCCCCCCTTAGGATCATTCGTCCTCGAATGAGGGGTAGATTCCAACTTAAATGCTTAATATAATAAATCTCTTTTATCACCTACCTCAAGACCCTAAATTTTTACTAACTCCTAAATTTTTCAGAAATTTCGGTAGAGCCTCCTTTGTAACTAGGCCTATCCACCTGCCAGAGAATCACCAAAATCGTCTTAACAACACACCCACAACTAGACAGAGCACCATAATGTATATATCAACAATACTAATCTCAATATTACAAGCACTACATTATCCTAAGGATACCAGAACATGGACTGCACAGTTTTGGATCAAAACACCTATATAGTACCTTTCAAGTCAAAACTAATTGATATTCAATCAAGCAAAAATATTTTCCTTACACGACAATTTCAACCTTCCAGATGACCTTCTCAACTTACGAGCTCTATCATGACACATTCTCGGAAATAATATCAACTCCCAAACATACATAACAAGGATGACAGATAGACACCTCGCATGAGTTAACTATCCATTGACTTTACCTTTAATAATTTCCACTGTACAATTCACATTCCACCGGATATTGCAATTCATGGTAACAACAATATCCCACAGTTCCATCACATGGCATCATACCATCAAGGATGCATTTCATAGTAACCAAACAGTCATGTGTTCATAATAGTCCTTAACAGCCATTAATGTAATCACAAAGGTGTTCATCAACAAGAATATAATTTCATTTCAATCAACAATCCACATAAGGTCAAGCCACGATGATTCTTTCCAGTAGTGCATCATATAGGATATTACCATGATCATATAGTTCAATCAAATCAATTCACACCCCTCTTTTATCACTACCTTCTTAGACATAAACATATGGAAACACAAAGTACGTGAGGAACAGTTACGGGGAATATCATACTCCTAGTGCAACCTAATGTGGAATACACTTATGTTACCTTTATTATCAACTCACATAACATTTTCAAGCGAAAATATGGAGAATAGCCTACTCGTACTCACCCTCCAAACTCTAAATCTCTGGGCGAACACTCACACTTATCCCTTGATGACCTTCAACAATTACTCTAAGATGTGCTATCTTAAACTTACCATAAAATTACCTATCAAATATACATGTGATCACACTGTGAAGCTTCATCCTTGACTTGG
>NW_017673466.1:53711-59673 GCF_001879085.1 Nicotiana attenuata
TCAGAGGTTTGGTAAGAAGATGAGTCTATCGAGGACAGCAGTGCGTCCGGAATTAATATCGTAACTCCACATACATAACAAGATGACAGATGACACCTCGCATAGAGTAACTATCTCATTGAACTTAGCCGTTTAATAATGGTTTCCAGCTGTAATCAATTCACATTCCACCGGATATGCAATTCAGGTAACTGAACAATAGTCGCGCATTATTCCATCACTGGCATCATAGCCAATCCAATGGATCGGGTCATTGTCATTCATGAGGTAACGTTTCATGAATATGGTCAGTGTGTTCATAATAGTCTAATAGCCATAATATAATTACAAAGGTTCAGTTAACAAAGATATAATTCATTTCAAATCAAGGCAATCCATAATAAGGGTAACCACGATGATTCCTTGCCAGTAGTGCATAATAATAGGATATTACCTGTATGATCATATAGTTCAATCAAAATCATTGTCACATCCTTGCCTTTACACTACCTTCTATAGACATAAACATACTTGGAAACACAAAGTCTGAGGGAACAGTTACGGGGATAGTCATATCTCCTAGTGCAACTAATGGAATTTATGTACCCTTTATTAATCAACTCACATAATATTTCAGGCGATAAGTTGGAGAATAGCTATTCGTTACTCACCCTCCAACTCTAATTTAGGCGAACCTCACCATGATCCTGAAATAGACCTTTCACATATTACTCTACGATAGTGCTAGTCTTCAAACTTACCATAGAATTACCTATCAAATATACATGTGGTCACACTGTGAATGCTCATCCCTTGACTTGGTACTTACAATACCCATGGATCTAATCGGTAGGAACAACAAGAGTTCAACTAAACTGGAGTTATTCGAATCCATTAAGCGTGAGTTGAGTACTTCAGAGGTTATATGCTAGCGACACAGAAGGTTCTGACTTCATACAATAACTCGACCATGTTATCACTGTGACTTACGTCATTATTAATAAAACGAGGCATAGGGTTAGTAAGTACATTGGCAATCAGGAATTCATTAAGAGGAATACTCAATTAGTGAACACTCATTTCTAGAGTGTAAGGGAAAAATCTGTTTATCAAGAATACAGATATACTTGGCAACTTCGAATGCGATATGGGATCAAAACACATGAGTGTAATTTACACTCTGACGTAGCTGACACAAGAATACTTGTCGTAAGCCATGAGGATGAAAAATGAAGTTATAACATTTTTGAGATTATACTAAATTCAAGCAGCTTATTCCCTGACAATTGACCCTCAATATGAGAGAACTAAAGGTACGATCACTTTCCTTCCAAATAATATGCTAAGATCATGTGCAAAATTGAAAGGTATCTAATCTCACCGTCCCTTTACCGAGTAAAAACACAAGTAAGCTGGACTCTAAATGTTTGGGATGTAATCAGTACTGTTTAGAGCATTCTAATGGTAACATGATGCTGCCGGGGAAAGAAAATATGACCTCCTATTACCCAGGAGGTGTAATACCAGTAGCAAAAATCCCCTCTATTACAAATGAATACTCAATTATTTTAGAAGCCGAGTAGAAGAAGCCACGTGACCCACTAATCCGACCCATTAGACTTTGAAAAGGTATACACTTTGGTTTGACAATCATGGCAATTGGAATCTCTGAACTTAAGGAAATCATTACTTTGAACATATGAGCAAGCCTCGAGTCTTAGAAAATCATAACCAATGCAGAGACAGGTAACTTAAACCATCGATTGTATAAGACAACCTCAAAGGCCATCATGCGATGAATTTCGAAGAATGGACGTCTAATGCATTTATCGCGAAAAGTAATGGGTTCTCTATCACAGGGCAAGGCAGAGCAGGTAAATGACGTATAGAAAGTAGCATTTCACAGAAAGTAACCGCATTATTTATTATTCTAACAAAGGAATATGTCCCCCCCCTTGTAGCTATAGAGAACTTCTGCTTTTTGATGCCAATGAAAAATAAATAGATTTTACATGAGAGTTATAAGATGAAAATAGATGTAAGGCAGGCACAAACTAAGAGCACCACTTGAATCGACAAAGCTTAAACAAGTGTTGAAGACATTAAGAAGTCGTCGAAATGGGGAAATTTACCCACTCTCAGGGCGCTTGTAGAGTACATAAAAGTAAGGTTAATTAAATCAGATCATATCGTTGGATAACTAGTCGAGACATCGAGGTAATATCGCATCGAAGATTACGGGTACACAACACACGATGCAAGACAACTGAAAAGAAAGGAAAAGAGCCTTATGGAAGTAACCTTTACATCGTAACCACTAGGAACGGTGGTAATTTAAAGCGATTATAAGAAGCTACACATTTTTTTTTCTTGAAAGAAGGTCTCTCTATGTAGTCACGTGATGTATAGCTCCAGAATTCAAAAATCCAATTATATTTAGCAGCTCTACTTCATAATGAAGCACTACAACACACTTCCATGCAACCAGCTGTTACGAGTCATATTGGGAGACGTTATAAGGCATGACCGAGAGAAAGGCTTTTACATATGAATGTGTCTCTAGGTGTATTTCTCCTTGTCAACCCAAAACCTATAGGCGAGAGTTAATCTGATGAGCAGATCGTTGGACTAGCACATGTGTATATAATCCATTATCGAGAGGAGATCATTCGATCTTAGCAATTACGACATGCTAACAACCCTTGATGACATTGAAGTAATATGGGAACCCAATGAGATAGTATGGAATAATCATGGAGGGTTTGCTGATGTTCTTAATGAGTTCTTCATAGATTTTAACTTGAGAACTACCCAGATGCTAATGAAAGACAGAATAACATGAGAAACTGGCATTGTGCTATAATAACCCCCAAAGGTGTGCTTGGTCTTGGCGGAGAGCCTAGTAAGGGTCCTTACGAGACAGAAAGTGTTACAATGACTCATAGAAGGATATGTTCTCTCATGGTTATCGAACAAGTGTGGGAAAACTAGCACAATGAATTCACTAACTAAAGAACACAATTAACACATGTTATGGAGGTGTAACGAGGAGATAAAAAAAATTTGTTATAAGTTGGACACGCTTCTGCTATATTATCTCCCAACTGCAATATACGACTATGCCACGAGCAACCACAATACCAGGACAAGGTGAGCTACTTACTGCGGGATGTCCCAAGTGGACACGAAAGTTATGGCGACATGTGATCTTCCTATGACGTGGACGTGAGGATCTAAATTTTCAGAGAGACTTTATATTCACGCACACGGTGACCATTTCGATTGACATGCACTCATGTGAGATGTTAAGGTACGCTCTTATGTTACTAGGTAGTGAGAAGCTTTCATGATGATATTCGCAAGAGAGTAGATTGACTGTTCAAACCATATAATCCATATACACAACTGAGTAAAACAGTGACTCGAGAAGGAACTCAACGCTGGGATGCTTTGCATGGAACTTGGCACCACAAAGGTAAATTTTACGACGGTGCATGTAGAGGCGCAAACGAGTAGATTTTGTCCAATTAAACAAAAGGATTATGTAAGAAATTCATCGGATATAATCCCTTGGTGATAATTTAGGAAAAGCAAGTGGGAAGTATCAATCCTAGAGTTATAACTCAATTCAAGTGCATAATTATAGAACTTAATTCCACAAGAATGTAAATAAGAGGATTCATAATAGAGTAGATTCACGAATAGTGCGTCTCGTTCAAAGAGTTGATACACGTAATGTTTTGTTATTCAACACCTTGTTACGACCTCGTTTATGAGAATTCTTCAATATGGATGTACATATACAATGAGTAGAAATTCTGATTTGACTCACTTAACGACGTTAGGTTGGTAGGGAAATGGCTTAATCGATACCCCTCGACTCCACATCTCTAACGTACGTAGGTAACATGCTGATATACCACATGATCTGATGGTGCAGGGATATCAATAAGGACAACGACGCTTCCTTCTTAGCGATATGTTTTGCCAATCTATCCATATCTCAATACATCCTCCTAACAAGTCCTTGGGCAATCCGCTCGGACTCAATGGTGGGATCAATCCCTCCCTATATGCTTCAAATTCGTGGATTATGGCATCAAGGTTACCAATCTTGAGAATAAGACCTAGAGAGGAAATCTACTCCTTAACTTGAGCTCTATCGCACGATTGGAGTACCAAAGAAGGGTGAAATTCCTAAATGTCCGAATAGCCTCCAACTTATAGATGTGGTCGACAACACACCAATAAGAAGGACTCTACTAGACACGGCTCCGAGACATCCTAGGACACTTTAAAACCTTAGGCTCTGATACCATGTTTGTCACGCCCCAAAATCCAAGGAGCGCGACCGGCGCTCAACCGAGTAAACCCGACTGAGCAAGCCTGGCAGGTTTCATACATACTACCCAACCCAACTCATAATTAAATAAGGGATAGACTCCATTAATCAAATTCTATCAACATATAATTAACGATTTCCATCTCATTGTCATTAGCAACTTCATTTCGCCACTTTAAGGGTATTACAAGTTACATACATCAATATTTCTACTTTTAATTGCCAATACCTGACACTACCCACAACCTGTCTGCGGAGCCTCTAAATATAACTGAAGAATAATACAGAAATGCCGGCAACAAGGCTCCGGCTATACCTTACACGAATACAAAAAAATAAGACTCCGGGAAGAACAGCGGCATAAGCCACGCAGGGCCCCGAGGGGAAAGGGGCTCACCAATACAGCTGACGGAAAGTGGAGGGGGTGCTACTGCCGGTGGACTGGAGTGCCTGCTATAGAACCACCTACAATCATAACACGAATGTAGCGTCCCCGGCAAAAGGGACGTCAGTACATTTGAATTGTACTGGTATGTATAACTAAACACCATTTTACTAGAAAGAACTATCAAATAGATACAAGCAAATAATATGGGCAAATCAAAGAAGCAATTCATATAATCTTTCATACAATTTCCACAACATTGATTAGGGCATTTCTGTCACGTGTTCACCACTGTTCTCATTACCACCGCCATCTCGAGCGGAGTCCGATCACGACCCGACCGGCTAGGTCACCTCATTGGAGGCATTACTCTCAATCAATATTTCATTTCCCTTATCCGGAATCCAATATCAGCACATTACCACCATGTGTGCGGCATGGTGTCCGATCACGACCCGATCGGCTAGGTCACCTCATTAGAGGCATTACTCCATTCTCATTAGTCAACACTTCAAATCTTTATCCCACACATATCATAACAATTCCTGGGGCACTCATGGCCACCATCATCATATCGTTTCCCTTTTTTTTTAATATTCATTTTACAAGTTGTAAACATAGACATATATATCAAGGATAATTCAAATTGCAATCACAGGTAAATGAGCACATAGCTAGCATGAATAATTCTTTGTTTCAATGTTGGCTTATAGCCCAAGCATTTCAACACATAACTGTACTTTTTATCATTATCTAATTGTCAAGATTGGCACATTATTCACATTGAGGCACATCCTTCACGAATATCTATAGATAATTGCAAATCAATTAATGCGTAATAACAAGCAATATGCTAACCAATTCAACTCTTACCATGCTTCCATAAATGACAGCGGAGCTCAATTTCTAATAAAAACGGGGTTTTAGCCATACATACCTTTCTTGAGCTTTCCTTTAATTACGATATTCCGGAAATTCTAGCAACTTCAATCTATTTTGGGACATAGCAAAATTGAACACAAATTAGGAAGATACTCATAATTCTAGCTCATTTGAGCATTTTATCAAATACTAGTTGGGCATCTTAATTTCAAATCTCTTTTACAAGATTTCCTTCATTCCCTAACCCAATCTTTACTTATTTATGTTAAACAATCTTCCCATAAACCTAAGTTGTACATGCATGAATACATAATAGTATTACTCCCAAGAATCATACCTTAATAACCCATCTTATACTACCAAACTCGTAAAAC